>NC_069501.1:69633695-69730538 GCF_027579735.1 Bombina bombina | reverse complement strand
AAATATTTTCATTGTTCCAAAAACAGAGAACTTTTCGATCCATATTGGATTTAAAGGCATTGAACACATTTCTGAGTACCATCCTTCAAGATGGAAAACATCAAATTGATTCTTCCCCTAGTACTTCAGGGGCAGTTCATGTTGACAATAGATCTGAAGGATGCATACCTTCACATTCCTATTCATCCGGATCATCATCCTCAGTTTGTTCGATTTGCTTTTCTGAACAAACATTACCAGTTTGTTGCTATTCCCTTTGGGTTGGCTACTGCTCCCGAAATCTTTACCAACTCTTCTTAATGTAATTAATCTCCAGGGTATAGCGGTTGTCTGTACCTGGACAGTATCTTAGTTAATGCGCCATCTTTACCTTTAGCAATTTCTCACACAGAGAAGTTACTTTGGTTTTTCCGCAGACATGGTTCGATAATAAACTTCTGAAAGTTCACTCGGACAAGGGTTTCTTGGGAGTGATTATATATAGACTTGTTAAGAATGAGGTCAAACTTCAGTTAGCTTACCGAGATCTTCAGGGGTCATCTTTCCCATCAGTAGCTCAATGTATGGAGGTAGTAGGCCTCATGGTAGTGGTGTCCGATTTAAAGACCACTGCAGTTGTGCATGCTCAGTCAGTGGAATTGTGATCATTTGTATCTTTCACAACTGATAAAATTAAATCTGCTTATCAGTCAGTCTCTAAAGTGGTGGTTAGACCCTCATCCAGTTTCTGTAGGCATGGGTTTCAATCGTCCACAGTGGGTGATAACGAATGCCAGTCTTACGGGTTTGGAAGCAGTTTGGGGCCATTGTAGGTCCCAGGGTCTGGTCTCCTCACAAAACCTCATTACTCATCAATATTCTGGAACTCAGGGCAATTTTCCACTCTTTACAAGTAATGTCGATTCTACATTCATTCCAATTTATCCGCTTTCAATCGGACAATGTGGCTGATGTTGCGTACATCACCAAGGGGGAAATAGAGCTCTCTAGCCATGCAGGAAGTATATCTGCATTCTTTCATGGGCAGAAACATATCTGTGTACCATTTCAGCCATTCATATCCCAGGAGTGGTCAACTGGGAAGCAGATTATTTGCGTTACAAGGCTATTCATTCTGGGGAATAATCTCTCAATCAACAGATTTTTAACTGTGTAGTGCATAGGTTGGGGGTGCCAGAGGTGGACCTCATGGCTTCACGCCTAAATCACAGCGGTGCGGAATTGATGGACTCATTAACCGCTCCTTGGCAGTCTAATAAACCTGTTTCCTCCGATTGTGCTTCTTCCCTGGATAGTGGCACGTCTCAAGCAGGAATATGTTCCATCTATTCTCATAGCTCCAGCATGGTCTAGCAGGACTTGGTACATGGAACTCTTGAGGATGTCCAGCGATCCGCCTTGACATCTTCCACTGAGATCATATCTTCTGTCTCAGGGTCCATTCTTTTTTTTTTTTTTTTTTTCAAAATTTTCAATCTCTCAATTTAACTGCTTGGAGATTGAATGGTTGATACTTTCAGAGAGGTTTCTCTGATTCTGTAATTGATACTTTGATTCAGGCTCATAAACCTGTTAAATTTGGTTTTAAAGGTTTTAAAACATCCTCCCGTTTGAACCTATGAATAATCTGGAACTAAAACTACTTTATTGGAAGGTATTTTCTTGTAGGCTATTTCTTCTGCACATAGTGTCCGAATTATCAGTGATTTATTGGGAGATTCCTTATTTAGTCTTTCACCAGGATAAGGCTTACGAACAATAGTTCCTCCTTTGTGTCCTAATCCAGTGTCTCCAACGGAGAGGTTAATGCATAATTTGTATTTGGTTAGGGCTTTGAAATTTTATCTTCAAGCTACAAAGGAGTTTTGTCGGTCTTCTAGTCTATTTGTGTTAATTTCTGTTAAGGGCCACAAAGCCACGGCTGTGTCTTTATCCTTTTGGTTGAGGATCATAATTCACTGAGCTTAATTGGAAGCTGGCCAATATCCACTAGTCAGAATTGCTACTCATTCCATTTCTTCAGTTGCTTCTTCATGGGCTTTCAATAATGAGGCTTCTGTCGAACAAATTTGCAAGGCCGCAACTTGGTCTTCTCTTCACACTTTTACAAAATGTTATCATGTTGATGTCTTTGCTTCAGCGTAGGTTATGTTTGGTAGGAAGGTTCTTCGGGCGGTGGTTCCTAGTGCTTAGGTGCCTGCCTTACTTTCCCCCCCCCCAACCATAAATTTCATGGACTTCTCCGCTTAACTGATAAATTAATTTATTTCTTGGTGGTGAGAATCAACGAACCTAGCCAAAAAATGATGGCAGTCCTGGTGGCCAGGGGATGTAACTCCAAAGTGTAAGGATTGTGGCCTCTCACTACCAAGAAAGAAACAAATTTATCAGGCAGGAATAAATTGTTTTTCATATGGGGGAGGGGGGGTGTCTGCTCTTCTTGCTTTCCCAGCCTAACCTAATCAACAGTGCTAAACTGGGAGCTTCTAAGTAAGTTTTTAAAAGGTTTTATACTTTATTTTTAGTTTTGTATCTGTGCATATTATTCTTTATAGCAGGGCTCGACAAACCCAGGAGCCTGGGAGCCACTGGCTCCTAGAATTTTACCCCGGCTCCTAACTTTTTGGGTTATTCTCCATATATCTATATACAAATCCAACTGTCTGGCTCCTAATGTTTGAACATATTCGTCAAGCACTGCTTTATAGTACTCTATTACATGCAGTTATATGAAAATTGGTCTACAGGCTCTACACTGTCACTTTAAGATTGGTATTCTCCGACTCGGCAACATCTCATTTAGCTGATTGAACACCATGTGAGGAGGCTATGAAAATCTAAAGATAATCAGTGGATTATCATGTATCTGCAGACTGCTTCTAGTTTTGCAACTGAACATGGCGTTGCTCAGAGATGCCCCCCATAATTAAAGGGACAGTTTACTCAAAAATTTTCTCCCCTTTAATTTGTTCCCAATGATCCACTTTACCTGCTGGAGTGTATTAAATTGTTTACAAGTAGCTCCTTTAACCTTATATTGGCATTTGAAATTGTTAATTTAGCATGTGGTATCCCCACCTATTCTGAAAGTTTGTGGCCGCAGGTCCCAGCTATAGATAAGCTTTGTAAACACAGCCAGCAGAAGAAATTACACTCCCAGTGTGATAAAGCAGAGATAAGATAATACAATGTTGATTTTCCATTGTTCTCTCAAAGTATTGGTGATTGTTTTAAGGACAGATATAAGATAAAGAAGCAGGTATATGTACACAATGTGATATAGTAATGAGATCTGATTATACCTACAAGCTCAACCTATTTTATTAGGCTGTGGCTTCAAAACACAAAATCAGAGCTTTAATATACAGAAATAAACCTTAAAAAGCTAATTTTCATACATTTTTTACTCTGCAGTTGGTAAAAAAAGCAATTGTAAACACATTAAGGGAAAAACTTTTTTACAGTATACTGTCCCTTTAATATAAAAAAATTCAAAACATACAAGGTTCACCAGCACTGTATGGTTAAAAGTTCTTTTATTGAAGATCCTTTTAAAATAAGCAACGTTTCGTGACCATATGTCACTTAATCATGGTCACGAAACGTTGCTTATTTTAAAAGGATCTTCAATAAAATAACTTTTTACCATACAGTGCTGGTGAACCTTGTATGTTTTGAATTGATTTTGGGGATTTGCAGTTTAACCCCAGCACCTTGCACTATCAGTTGGGCTGTATTCAATTATTGTATTGGTCCCCATAATTAATATGGCAGTTGTCAAGTTAAGAAACTATTCTGTTCAAATAAATTATGTGGCTGCAGCTTTGCTCTAACTTTCAAAGACGTAAGAAATCAGAAATATATCGGAGCGCCACCATGTGGAGGCTGGGTCTATATGAGGCTATGTATAAGGCGCCACAAATTACAAAGTGTCAAAATTTATGTTAAAAACAGTAACAACTTTGACACTTTTTAACATAAACTTTGACACTTTGTAATTTGTGGCGCCTTATACATAGCCTCATATAGACCCAGCCTCCACATAGTGGCGCTCTGATATATTTCTGATTTCTTACTTAATTTGTTAGTTGGCAACTAGGTGTCATCCTCTCAGAGCTAGAGGTCTGTCAAACAGCAGGCGCTTAGTAAACCTCTCCATCTAACTTTCAAAGACCCTGTGTCTGAGAATCTTTTGTGTAATAAACTTCTGATTTAGTGTTTTTACAGATGGCATTTTTAGAATTAACTTATTTACACCCTTCATGCATTGATATCGCCTGCTTTAATTAGCTCATTTTATGTGTTAAGAAGGCAACTTGCAAATGATACTTTTTACAGACTGATTTTTGCACCTGACAAAACTGAAAAGTTCAGTATTTCTGAAGCCATCTACACATGATTTGATTTCTCTTGTATAGGTGTATCCAGTCCTCGGGTTCATCTATTACTTGTGGGATATTCTCCTTCCCAACAGGAAGCTGCAAGAGGACACCCACAGCAGAGCTGTCTATATAGCTCCTCCCCTAACTGCCACCCCCAGTCATTCTCTTGCAGCTCTCGATAAGAAAGGAAGTATCAAGAGAGATGTGGTGACTTAGTGTAGTTTTTACCTTCAATCAAAAGTTTATTTTTAAACGGTACCGGCGTTGTACTGTTTTTACTCTCAGGCAGAAAATGGAAGAAGGCTTCTGCCTGGAGGTTTGATGATCTTAGCGGTTTGTAACTAAGGTCCATTGCTGTTCTCACACATAACTGAAGAGTATGGAAAGAAAACTTCAGTTGGGGGGACGGTCTGCAGATTGCCTGCTTTGAGGTATGTTCAGTATATTTTTTTCTAGAGAGATAAGGTCTAGAAAATGCTGACAGTGCCTGGTATATTTAAGGTAAGCCTGATACAGTGATTTAACAACAACTGGGATCATGCTTGCAAAAAGGGATAATATTCATGTTAATACCTATATTACTTAGTGTAAAAACGTTTGCATGATTTATAAATAAAAACGTTTTTTTCTCTGAGGGTGATAAATCTTTATTTGGGGCCTAGCTTCCACATGGCTTGTTAGATTACTCCTAGGAGTACTTTTTTAAGGCCCTCTGAATTTGAGTGCATGGTGGGAGGGGCCTATTTTCGTTTTCAGTCTGAGACATCCGGCTTCCCTGAAGGAGTCCTCTGGCTTATAGGACCTCTATAGAGGGTTTTGTTCCTGCAAAAATCGTTTTTAAGGGCAGGTAGGAGCCACAGCAGAGCTGTGGCAGTGTGTTTGACTGTTTAACAGGTTTAATGTTTTTCTAATTCGCTTTTGGGCCTGAGGGGTTAATCATCCATTTGCAAGTGTGTGCAATGCTGCTTTAGTCCCTTATACACACTGTAAAAATTTTGTAGAGTTTACTACTTTTTAACACTGTTTTGCAGTTTATGTGGTAGTTTTTTTCTCTTAAAGGCACAGTACCGTTTTTTATTATTGCTTTTTTCACATTTATTAAAGTGTTTTCCAAGCTTGCTGGTCTCATTATTAGTCTGTTAAACATGTCTGACATAGAGGAAACTCCTTGTTCATTATGTTTAAAAGCTATTGTGGAACCCCCTCTTAGAATGTGTACCAAATGCACTGACCTTTCTATAAGTTATAAAGACCATATTATGGCTTTTAAAGATTTATCACCTGAGGTTTCTGAGGCTGACAAAAGGGAGGTGATGCCATCTAGCTCTCCCCACGTGTCAGAACCTATAACTCCCGCTAAGGGACGCCAAGTACATCTAGCGCGTCCAATGCGTTTACTTTACAAGACATGGCGGCAGTTATGAATCATACCCTCACAGAGGTATTGTCCAAACTGCCAGTGTTACAAGGAAAGCGGGACAGCTCTGGGGCTAGAACAAATACAGAGCTCTCTGACGCTTTAGTAGCTATGTCTGATATACCCTCACAATGTGCAGAAGTTGAAGCAGGAGAGCTTCTATCTGTGGGTGACTTCTCTGATTCAGGGAAGGCGTTACTTCAGTCTGACTCTGAAATGACAGCATTTAAATTTAAGCTTGAACACCTCTGTGTGTTGCTCAGGGAGGTTTTAGCGACTCTGGATGACTGTGACACCATTGTAGTCCCAGAGAAATTGTGTAAAATGGACAAATACTTTGCAGTGCCTGTTTACACTGATGTTTTTCCAATCCCTAAGAGGTTTTCAGAAATTATTACTAAGGAATGGGATAGACCAGGTGTGCCGTTCTCTCCCCCTCCTGCTTTTAAGAAAATGTTTCCTATAGATGCCGCTACACGGGACTTGTGGCAGACGGTCCCTAAGGTGGAGGGAGCAGTCTCAACCCTAGCTAAGCGTACAACTATTCCTGTTGAGGACAGTTGTGCTTTCCTAGATCCTATGGATAAGAAATTAGAGGGTTTCCTTAAGAAAATCTTTTTACAACGAGGTTTTATTCTCCAGCCTCTTGCATGCATTGCCCCAGTCACTGCTGCAGCGGCTTTCTGGTTTGAGTCTCTGGAGGAGGCTTTACAGGTAGAGAACCCCGTTGGATGATATCCTTGACAGGCTTAAAGCTCTTAAGTTAGCCAATTCATTTATTTCTGACGCCGTTTTTCATTTAACCAAGCTAACGGCTAAAAATTCAGGTTTTGCCATTCAGGCACGTAGGGCGCTATGGCTTAAATCCTGGTCAGCTGATGTCACTTCAAAGTCTAAACTTCTCAAGATCCCCTTCAAAGGGCAGACCCTATTTGGGCCTGGACTGAAGGAGATCATTTCTGATATTACTGGAGGAAAAGGCCACGCCCTTCCCCAGGATAAGTCCAACAAGTTAAGGACCAAACAGACTAATTTTCGTTCCTTTCGAAACTTCAAGAGTGGCGCAGCTTCATCTTCCTCTTCTACAAAACAAGAGGGAAATTTTGCCCAGTCCAAGCCAGTCTGGAGACCTAACCAGGCTTGGAACAAGGGGAAACAGGCCAAAAAGCCTGCTGCTGCCTCTAAGACAGCATGAAGGAGTAGCCCCGGATCCGGGACCGGATCTAGTGGGGGGCAGGCTTTCTCTCTTCGCCCAGGCTTGGGCAAGAGACGTCCATGATCCCTGGGCTCTGGAGATAGTTTCCCAGGGATATTTTCTGGATTTCAAAGCTTCATCTCCAAAGGGGAGATTTCATCTCTCACAATTATCTGCAAACCAGATAAAGAGAGAGGCATTCTTACATTGCGTTCAAGACCTACTGGTTATGGGAGTGATCCACCCAGTTCCAAAGGAGGAACAGGGGCAGGGCTTCTATTCAAATCTGTTTATAGTTCCCAAGAAAGAGGGAACTTTCAGACCAATCTTGGATCTCGAGATCCTAAACAAATTTCTCAGGGTCCCATTCTTCAAAATGGAGACTATTCGAACCATCCTACCTATGATTCAGGAGGTTCAATATATGACTACCGTGGATTTAAAGGATACTTATCTACATATTCCGATACACAGGGATCATCATCAGTTTCTCAGGTTCGCCTTCCTAGACAGGCATTACCAGTTTGTGGCTCTTCCCTTCAGGTTAGCCACGGCACCAAGAATCTTTACGAAGGTTCTAGGGTCCCTTCTGGCGGTTCTAAGACCGCGGAGTATAGCAGTAGCCCCTTACCTAGATGACATCCTGATACAGGCGTCAACTTTTCATATCGCCAGGTCCCATACGGACATTGTTCTGGCATTCCTAAGGTCTCGCGGGTGGAAGGTGAACGAAGGAAAGAGTTCTCTCTCACCTCTCACAAGAGTTTCCTTCCTAGGAATTCTGATAGATTCAGTAGAAATGAAGATTTATCTGACAGAGGTCAGGTTGTCAAAATTTCTAACTTTCTGCCGTGCTCTTTATTCCATTTCTCGTCCGTCAGTGGCTCAGTGTATGGAGGTAATCGGATTAATGGTAGCGGCAATGGACACTGTTTGCCCGCCTACATCTCAGACCACTGCAACTTTGCATGCTCAATCAGTGGAATGGGGACTACACAGATTTGTCCCCTCTACTAAATCTGGATCAAGAGACCAGGGATTCTCTTCTCTGGTGGCTATCTCGGGTCCATCTGTCCAAGGGAATGAATTTCCGCAGGCCAGAAAGGACTATAGTAACGACAGATGCCAGCCTTCTGGGCTGGGGTGCAGTCTGGAACTCCCTGAAGGCTCAGGGTTCGTGGACTCAGGAGGAGGCCCTCCTTCCGATAAACATTCTGGAACTAAGCGATATTCCATGCTCTTCAGGCTTGGCCTCGGCTAGCTGCGGTCAGGTTCATCAGATTTCAGTCGGACAATATCACGACTGTAGCCTATATCAACCATATCAACCATCAGGGGGGAACAAGGAGCCCCCTGGCAATGTTGGAGGTTTCAAAGATAATTCTATGGGCAGAGGTTCACTCTTGCCATCTCTCAGCTATCCATATCCCAGGAGTAGAGAACTGGGAGGCGGATTTTCTAAGTCGGCAGACTTTTCATCCGGGGGAGTGGGAGCTCCATCCGGAGGTATTTGCCCAGTTGATCCAACTTTGGGGCAAACCAGAACTGGATCTCATGGCGTCTCGTCAGAACGCCAAGCTTCCTTGTTACGGGTCCAGGTCCAGGGATCCCAAGGCAGCGCTGATAGATGCTCTAGCAGCGCCCTGGTCCTTCAGCCTGGCTTATGTGTTTCCACTGTTTCCTCTGCTGCCTCGTCTGATTGCCAAGATCAAGCAGGAGAGAGCTTCGGTGATCTTGATAGCCCCTGCGTGGCCACGCATGACTTGGTATGCAGATCTGGTGGACATGTCATCCTTTCCACCATGGGCTCTGCCGCTAAGGCAGGACCTTCTACTTCAAGGTTCCTTCAAACATCCAAATCTAATTTCTCTACGTCTGACTGCTTGGAGATTGAACGCTTGATTCTATCAAAGCGTGGTTTTTCCGAATCAGTCATTGATACCTTAATTCAGGCTCGAAAGCCTGTCACCAGGAAAATCTATCATAAGATATGGTGTAAATATCTTCATTGGTGTGAATCCAAGGGTTACTCATGGAGTAAGGTCAGGATTCCTAGGATATTATCTTTTCTCCAAGAAGGATTGGAGAAGGGATTGTTAGCTAGTTCCTTAAAGGGACAGATTTCTGCTCTGTCTATTCTTTTGCACAAACGTCTGGCTGAGGTTCCAGACGTTCAGGCGTTTTGTCAGGCTTTAGTTAGAATCAAGCCTGTGTTTAAACCTGTTGCTCCGCCATGGAGTTTAAATTTAGTTCTTAAAGTTCAAGGGGTTCCGTTTGAACCTTTGCATTCCATAGATATTAAGCTTTTATCCTTGAAAGTTCTATTTTTAGTAGCTATCTCCTCAGCTCGAAGTTTTTAGGAGTTATCTGCTTTACAGTGTGATTCCCCCTTATCTGATTTTCCATGCAGATAAGGTAGTGTTACGTACCAAACCTGGGTTTCTGCCTAAGGTAGTGTCTAATAAGAATTTCAATCAGGAGATTGTTGTTCCTTCCTTATGTCTTAATCCTTCTTCAAAGAAGGAACGTCTATTACACAATCTGGTTCGTGCTTTAAAGTTTTATTTACAAGCTACGAAAGATTTTCGTCAAACATCTGCTTTGTTTGTCGTCTACTCTGGACAGAGGAGAGGCCAAAAGGCTTCGGCAACTTCTCTTTCCTTTTGGCTGAGAAGCATAATTCGCTTACCTTATGAGACTGCTGGCCAGCAGCCTCCTGAAAGAATTACAGCTCGTTCTACTAGAGCAGTAGCTTCCACATGGGCTTTTAAACATGAGGCCTCTGTTGAACAGATTTGTAAGGCGGCGACTTGGTCTTCGCTTCATACCTTTTCTATAAATTTGATACTTTTGCTTCTTCGGAGGCTATTTTTGGGAGAAAGGTCTTACAGGCAGTGGTGCCTTCCGTTTAAGTTTCCTGCCTTGTCCCTCCCTTCATCCGTGTCCTAAAGCTTTGGTATTGGTATCCCACAAGTAATGAATGAACCCGTGGACTAGATACACCTTTACAAGAGAAAACAAAATTTATGCTTACCTGATAAATTTCTTTCTCTTGTGGTGTATCCAGTCCACGGCCCGCCCTGTCATTTTAAGGCAGGTTTTTTTTTATTTTTAAACTACAGTCACCACTACAGTCACCACTGCACCCTATAGTTTCTCCTTTTTTTGTTGCTTGTCTTTGGTCGAATGACTGGGGGTGGCAGTTAGGGGAGGAGCTATATAGACAGCTCTGCTGTGGGTGTCCTCTTGCAGCTTCCTGTTGGGAAGGAGAATATCCCACAAGTAATGGATGAACCCGTGGACT
The DNA here is from genome assembly GCF_027579735.1 of Bombina bombina. NCBI lineage: Eukaryota > Metazoa > Chordata > Amphibia > Anura > Bombinatoridae > Bombina > Bombina bombina. The sequence goes on along the minus strand of NC_069501.1, from coordinate 69,720,240 downwards.
GGATACACCACAAGAGAAATAAATTTATCAGGTAAGCATAAATTTTGTTTTTCTGTAACCTAAAGCAATAGCAATTGTCAAAGCCAAAGTTGTTTAACAGTCTTCCCTATTTGTTTTTTTAAAGGGACACTGAACCCAATTTTTTTTTTTTTCATGATCAAGACAGAGCGTGGCATTTTAAGTAACTTTCTAATTTACTCCAATTATCAATTTTTCTTCGTTCTCTTGCTATCTTTATTTTAAAAGCAGGAATGTAAATCTTAGCAGCCAGCCAGCCCATTTTAGGTTCAGCACCATGGATAGTGCTTGCTTATTGCAGGATTACATTTACCCATCAATAAGCAAGCATAACCCAGGTTCTCAACCAAAAATGTTCCGGCTTCTATGCATCACATTCCTGCTTTTTAAATAAAGATAGCAAGAGAACGAAAAAAAATTGATAATAGGAGTAAGTTAGAGAGTTGCTTCAAATTGCATGTTCTATTTGAATCATAAAAGAAAAAAATTTGGCTTTAGTGTCCCTTTAAGTTGTGCTGCTATTACCAGACTATATAGTGAGCGGACTGTTTTCTTCTATGACTGGATTATTTGATATGTTTAACAAAAAAAAAAGCAACACTGAGCTATGCTTCATCTTGTACTGTTATCTGTTCTTTAAGCCACAGATGTGTTCTCTAACTCGTATCTAACCTGGTCTTTTTTGCCTGCTGCTCAATCTGTTGTCTTTGTAGCTGCTTTTTTTTTTTTTTGGTTGCGGTAACAGAATTGTTAAAACTTAAAGGAACAATAAATACCTCTTGCTTTTCTACAAAAATTGTGCTTTGTTACAGATTACATAGAGGCACCAAAAGAAAAAAATTATAACCTAGCTTTCTTTCATAAAGATGGTGAGAGTCCACAAGCCATTACTGCTGCTAAATGCCTCTCCCGACCACTAGGAGGAGGCAAAGATTCCCAAAACTCCAAGAGCCCTTTAAACCAGTAGTCGCCAACCAGTGGTCCATGGAACCGCAACTCCCTACAGTGCCTGGCTGGATATCAGTGAAAACCGATGAAAGAGGAGTTAAATTACAATCAACTTATGCAAATTGCACAGTACTAAGCAATTGTCTTCCCTTTACCTGTCTTTGTAGTAGTTTTCCTAATTCCTTCTGATGGACTTACATCACTGTTTGTCTTCCTCCCCTCCATCTTCTTTTTTTTTTTATTAAATATTATTTTTCATTCTAATAATTTTATTCCACCTGAATTCCAGTAATTGCCATCCAGCAGATCAGCCATATCCCACCAGTATTATAGTAATTGCCAGTAACATCAGTCGTGGATAGCTCACATTCATATTGAGAGCTTTCTGATATAAACTTAATTTATGACTCCAATGTCTGTCCATAATCATAAGTAGTTTTGAATAATTACTAACTGGGGAGGTAACAGTTCTGCCATTCAATTAGTTAATTCCAAAAAAATGATTCTTAAAAATGTGTAAATATATAGATAATGTAAACTTAGCTATGGTTATACTAGTTATGTATAGTACGTGTGTGTGTGTGTGTGTGTATATATGTATATATGTTTGTTACTCCTCCGTGGAGTCTTAACCTTGTTTTTAGAGTTCTTCAGCAGGCTCCGTTTGAGCCTATGCATTCTTTAGATATTAAGTTGTTATCCTGGTAGGTTTTGTTTTTTGTTGCTATTTTTTCGGCTAAAAGAGTTTCTGAGCTCTCAGCGTTGGTGTGAATCCCCTTACCTTATTTTTCATTCTGATAAGGTGGTCCTGCGTACTTGCACAACCTGGATGTGGTTCGTGCGTTGAAATATTATTTACAGGCGACCAAGGATTTTCGTCAGTCTTCTTTGTTTTCTTTAATGTAATTGGCAAGAGTCCATGAGCTAGTGACGTATGGGATATACAATCCTACCAGGAGGGGCAAAGTTTCCCAAACCTCAAAATGCCTATAAATACACCCCTCACCACAATTCAGTTTTTACAAACTTTTCCCTCCTATGGAGGCGGTGAAGTAAGTTTGTGCTTGATTTCTATGATTTCTTCTATAATTAGCGCTTCTAAGCATTTTGAAGCTCAATTCCTCTGAGTACAGTGTTTGTCAGAGGGATGTGGAGGGAGTATCGCCTATTGATGTTATGGTTTTCCTTGCGGGAAATCTTTTCAAAGGTTCTCTGTTATCGGTCGTAGCGATTTATCTCCTACCTCCCTTTTCAGATCGACAATATAATAACTTATATACCATTACCTCTGCTGATACTTTTTCAGTACTGGTTTGACTATCTGCTATATGTGGATGGGTGTCTGTTGGTAAGTGTTTTTCTTATTTAAGACACTCTCAGCTATGGTTTGGCGCTTTATGTATTAATATAAAGTTTTAAATATATGTATTTTACTTATGTTTGCCATGAGTCAGGTCTATGTATATTTCCTTTTGCAGACTGTCAGTTTCAGATTGGGACGCATTTTTAGGAAGTTAATTGTCTTACCTGGGGTATAGTCCTTCTTCTTTTTTTTTTTTTTTTTTTTTTTTTTCTTTCTTCAAATTGACTTTTTTCTTTTGCGGGGGTGCAAAATGCTGTTATTTATGAGTCATTCTTGGCTAGAGAATTTTTTTACGTCCGACGCAAGTTCATAATTTCCGGTGTCTTAGTTGACGCCAGGTTTTCCTTGCACAAGGTTGCGTCTGTTATGACGCAAGTTGCGTCATTTCCGGATGTTCAACTTCCTTTTGCGTTGTGCGTCATACATGTAGTTTATTTTTTTACTCCACTTCCTATATGCCTCTTGCCTTCTATATGCTCAGAGGGCTATGCGGTTTGCATTTTTTCCCATTCCTGAAACTGCCATATAAGGAAATTGTAAATTTTGCTTTAGTGTTGTTTTTTCATGATGTCTCAATCTGATCCTGTCTCAGAAACAACTGTTGGAACCCTGCTGCCTGATTACAGTTCTACCCAAAGCTAAGTGTATCTGATGTAAGTTAGCTGAGATTATATCCCCAGCTGTAGTACAATATGTAACAGTTGCCATGATAAGCTTTTGCATGCAGAAAATGTTTCCATCAGTACTAGTACAGTTTCTGTTGTTCCTTCAACATCTAATGTACATGATATCCCTGTTGATATTAAAAATTATATTGCTGATGCGATACGGAAGGCTTTGTCTGCTATTCCACCTTCTAATAAAAGTAAAAAAGGTCTTTTAAAACTTCTCATAATTTTGATGAAATTTCTAATGACTGACGACATACTTTAATATCCTCCTCTGATGAAGATCTCTCTGATTCAGAAGATCCTACCTCAGACATCGAAACTGACAAATCCACTTATCTTTTTAAGATTGAGTATATTCGTTCCTTATTGAAAGAAGTGTTGGTTACTTTGGATATTGAGGAGTCTAGTCCTCTTGATATAAAAACTAGTAAACATTTAAATTCTGTTTATAAACCTCCTGTGGTTACTCCTGAGGTTTTTCCAGTTCCTGATGCTATTTCTGATGTGATTGCTAAGGAATGAATTAAGCCTGGTAATTCTTTCATTCCTTCTTCTAGGTTTAAAAGGTTGTACCCTTTGCCAGTGGCTAGATTAGAGTTTTGGGAAAAAGTCCCCAAAGTTAATGGGTCTATTTCTACTCTTGCCAAACATACTACTATTCCTGTGCAAGACAGTACTTCTTTTAAAGATCCTTTACATAGGAAACTTGATTCTTTTCTAAGGAAAAGCTTATTTATATTCTGGCTTTCTTCTCAGGCCTGCCATTGCTATGGCTGATGTTGCGGTTGCATCAACCTTTTGGTTGGCTAGCTTAGCGCAACAGGAAACAGATCCTGATTTGTCTAGCTTTGTTCGTTTGCTTCAACATGCTAATCATTTTATCTGTGATGCTATTTTTGATATCATCAAAATTGGTGTTAAATCTATGTCTTTAGCTATTTTAGTTAGAAGAAATCTTGGAATGCTGACATGGTATCTAAGTCTAGATTATATTGGAAAAGAGATTAAACTTCTTGCGCTATAAATCCAACAGCAAGGACCAGCACCACAGATGGATACTAGTTCCCTACAAACTAGCAAAAGGAATATTGAAGTGAAAAAACAGGTACTGTGGGCGCCTTAAAGGGCAGGTCAAAATAATGAGTTGATTATGTCCTAATACATATGAAAAAAATCTTTTAACAAATGATAGGTAAATGATCAAGAAAAAAAATCTTTTAACAAATGATAGGTAAATGATCAAGAAAAACTTGACAAAGGCTCTGCTAAGAGCTGAAACGTTGTCGGAACTACTTTCTTCACACTATTGTGGCTCACTAAGGACACCGTACTCCAGGAAACACTGAAGCAACAAACGGACATCACACAGCTGAGGGTGGAATTCCAGAGTGCGCAGGGGAGAGGAGCTCGGCGGCTTTCTTCCCATCACACACAGAGGGTTCCCAGAGCTGTTTCGTGCTGGCGGTATAACCGCTACACTGGATTACAAAAACACTTGGAGCTCCTGAACAAATTTAGGTACTATTTCTTCACGGCTATAACCTGCGCAGGATTGCCGCTTTACACCAATCCTAAAACTTTGAAATTGAATTGAGCATCATTGTTGCAGCTCATTGTTATTTTGCTTAAATCACCAGGATTCGTTTCTTTCATGTAATTAACAAGAGTCCATGAGCTAGTGACGTATGGGATATACATTCCTACCAGGAGGGGCAAAGTTTCCCAAACCTTAAAATGCCTATAAATACACCCCTCACCACACCCACAAATCAGTTTTTACAAACTTTGCCTCCAAGGGAGGTGGTGAAGTAAGTTTGTGCTAGATTCTACGTTGATATGCGCTCCGCAGCAAGTTGGTGCCCGGTTTTCCTCTCAGCGTGCAGTGAATGTCAGAGGGATGTGAGGAGAGTATTGCCTATTGAATGCAGTGATCTCCTTCTACGGGGTCTATTTCATAAGGTTCTCTGTTATCGGTCGTAGAGATTCATCTCTTACCTCCCTTTTCAGATCGACGATATACTCTTATATTTACCATTTCCTCTACTGATTCTCGTTTCAGTACTGGTTTGGCTTTCTACAAACATGTAGATGAGTGTCCTGGGGTAAGTAAGTCTTATTTTCTGTGACACTCTAAGCTATGGTTGGGCACTTTATTTATAAAGTTCTAAATATATGTATTCAAACATTTATTTGCCTTGACTCAGAATGTTCAACTTTCCTTATTTCCAGACAGTCAGTTTCATATTTGGGATTATGCTTTAAATTATCATATTTTGTCTTACCTCAAAAATTTGACTTTTTTCCCTGTGGGCTGTTAGGCTCGCGGGGGCTGAAAATGCTTCATTTTATTGCGTCATTTTTGGCGCGGATTTTTTTGGCGCAAAAATTCATTTCCGTTTCCGGCGTCATACGTGTCGCCGGAAGTTGCGTCATTTTTTGCCGTTATTTTGCGCCAAAAATGTCGGCGTTCCGGATGTGGCGTCATTTTTGGCGCCAAAAGCATTTAGGCGCCAAATAATGTGGGCGTCTTATTTGGCGCTAAAAAATAAGGGCGTCGCTTTTGTCTCCACATTATTTCAGTCTCATTTTCATTTGCTTCTGGTTGCTAGAAGCTTGATGTTTGGCATTTTTTTCCCATTCCTGAAATTGTCTTATAAGGAATTTGATTTATTTTGCTTTATATGTTGTTTTTTCTCTTACATATTGCAAGATGTCTCACGTTGCATCTGAGCCAGAAGATACTACAGGAAAACCACTGCCTGCTGGATCTACCAAAGCTAAGTGTATCTGCTGTAAACTTTTGGTAGCTATTTCTCCAGCTGTTGTTTGTATTAATTGTCATGACAAACTTGTTAAAGCAGATAATATTTCCTTTAGTGATGTACCATTGCCTGTTGCAGTTCCCTCAACATCTAAGGTGCAGAATGTTCCTGATAACATAAGAGATTTTGTTTCTGAATCCATAAAGAAGGCTTTGTCTGTTATTTCTCCTTCTAGTAAACGTAAAAAGTCTTTTAAATCTTCTCTCTCTACAGATGAATTTTTAAATGAACACCATCATTCTGATTCTTTGGACTCTTCTAGTTCAGAGGATTCTGTCTCAGAGATTGATGCTGATAAATCTTCATATTTATTTAAGATGGAATTTATTCGCTCTTTACTTAAAGAAGTACTAATTGCTTTAGAAATAGAGGATTCTAGTCCTCTTGATACTAATTCTATACGTTTGGATAAGGTTTTTAAAGCTCCTGCGGTTATTCCAGAAGTCTTTCCTGTTCCTAATGCTATTTCTGCAGTAATTGCTAAGGAATGGGATAAATTGGGTAATTCATTTACTCCTTCTAAACGTTTTAAGCAATTATATCCTGTTCCGCCTGACAGGTTAGAATTTTGGGACAAAATCCCTAAAGTTGATGGGGCTATTTCTACCCTTGCTAAACGTACTACCATTCCTACGTCAGATGGTACCTCGTTTAAGGATCCTTTAGATAGAAAAATTGAATCTTTTCTAAGAAAAGCTTATCTATGTTCAGGTAATCTTCTTAGACCTGCTATATCATTGGCTGATGTTGCTGCAGCTTCAACTTTTTGGTTGGAAACTCTAGCGCAACAAGTAACAAATCGTGATTCTCATGATATTATTATTCTTCTCCAGCATGCTAATAATTTCATCTGTGATGCCATTTTTGATATTATTAGAGTTGATGTTAGATTTATGTCTCTGGCTATCTTAGCCAGAAGAGCTTTATGGCTTAAGACTTGGAATGCTGATATGGCTTCTAAATCAACTCTACTTTCCATTTCTTTCCAGGGAAACAAATTATTTGGTTCTCAGTTGGATTCTATTATTTCAACTGTTACTGGTGGGAAAGGAACTTTCTCCAACATAGGTGTGTCCGGTCCACGGCGTCATCCTTACTTGTGGGATATTCTCCTCCCCAACAGGAAATGGCAAAGAGCCCAGCAAAGCTGGTCACATGATCCCTCCTAGGCTCCGCCTACCCCAGTCATTCTCTTTGCCGTTGTACAGGCAACATCTCCACGGAGATGGCTTAGAGTTTTTTAGTGTTTAACTGTAGTTTTTATTATTCAATCAAGAGTTTGTTATTTTGAAATAGTGCTGGTATGTACTATTTACTCAGAAACAGAAAAGAGATGAAGATTTCTGTTTGTATGAGGAAAATGATTTTAGCAACCGTAACTAAAATCCATGGCTGTTCCACACAGGACTGTTGAGAGCTACTAACTTCAGTTGGGGGAACAGTATGCAGTCTCTTGCTGCTTGAGGTATGACACATTCTAACAAGACGATGTAATGCTGGAAGCTGTCATTTTCCCTATGGGATCCGGTAAGCCATGTTTATTACGATCATAAATAAGGGCTTCACAAGGGCTTATTAAGACTGTAGACTTTTCTGGGCTAAATCGATTCATTATTAACACATATTTAGCCTTGAGGAATCATTTTATCTGGGTATTTTGATATAAGAATATCGGCAGGCACTGTATTAGACACCTTATTACTTAGGGACTTTCCCAAAGCATAAGCAGAGCCTCATTTTCGCGCCGGTGTGGCGCACTTGTTTTTGAGAGGCATGGCATGCAGTCGCATGTGTGAAGAGCTCTGATACTTAGAAAAGACTTTCTGAGGGCATCATTTGGTATCGTATTCCCCTTTGGGCTTGGTTGGGTCTCAGCAAAGCAGATACCAGGGACTGTAAAGGGGTTAAAGTTTAAAACGGCTCCGGTTCCGTTATTTTAAGGGTTAAAGCTTCCAAATTTGGTGTGCAATACTTTTAAGGCTTTAAGACACTGTGGTGAAAATTTGGTGAATTTTGTACAATTCCTTCATGTTTTTTCGCAATTGCAGTAATAAAGTGTGTTCAGTTTAAAATTTAAAGTGACAGTAACGGTTTTATTTTAAAACGTTTTTGTACTTTGTTATCAAGTTTATGCCTGTTTAACATGTCTGAACTACCAGATAGACTGTGTTCTGAATGTGGGGAAGCCAGAATTCCTATTCATTTAAATAAATGTGATTTATGTGATAATGACAATGATGCCCAAGATGATTCCTCAAGTGAGGGGAGTAAGCATGGTACTGCATCATTCCCTCCTTCGTCTACACGAGTCTTGCCCACTCAGGAGGCCCCTAGTACATCTAGCGCGCCAATACTCCTTACTATGCAACAATTAACGGCTGTAATGGATAATTCTGTCAAAAACATTTTAGCCAGAATGAACACTTGTCAGCGTAAGCGCGGCTGCTCTGTTTTAGATACTGAAGAGCATGGCAACGCTGATACTAATATCTCTGAAGGGCCCCTAACCCAGTCTGATGGGGCCAGGGAGGTTTTGTCTGAGGGAGAAATTACTGATTCAGGGAACATTTCTCAACAGGCTGAACTTGATGTGATTGCATTTAAATTTAAGTTGGAACATCTCCGCATTCTGCTCAAGGAGGTATTATCCACTCTGGATGATTGTGACAAGTTGGTCATCCCAGAGAAGCTATGTAAAATGGACAAGTTCCTAGAGGTGCCGGGGCTCCCAGAAGCTTTTCCTATACCCAAGCGGGTGGCGGACATTGTTAATAAAGAATGGGAAAGGCCCGGTATTCCTTTCGTCCCTCCCCCCATATTTAAAAAATTGTTTCCTTTAGTCGACCCCAGAAAGGACTTATGGCAGACAGTCCCCAAGGTCGAGGGAGCGGTTTCCACTTTAAACAAACGCACCACTATACCCATAGAGGATAGTTGTGCTTTCAAAGATCCTATGGATAAAAAATTAGAAGGATTGCTTAAAAAGATGTTTGTTCAGCAGGGTTACCTTCTACAACCAATTGCATGCATTGTCCCTGTCGCTACAGCCGCATGTTTCTGGTTCGATGAGCTGATAAAGGCGGTCGATAGTGATTCTCCTCCTTATGAGGAGATTATGGACAGAATCAATGCTCTCAAATTGGCTAATTCTTTCACCCTAGACGCCACTTTGCAATTGGCTAGGTTAGCGGCTAAGAATTCTGGGTTTGCTATTGTGGCGCGCAGAGCGCTTTGGTTGAAATCTTGGTCGGCTGATGCGTCTTCCAAGAACAAGCTACTTAACATTCCTTTCAAGGGGAAAACGCTGTTTGGCCCTGACTTGAAAGAGATTATCTCTGATATCACTGGGGGTAAGGGCCACGCCCTTCCTCAGGATCGGCCTTTCAAGGCAAAAAATAAACCTAATTTTCGTCCCTTTCGTAGAAACGGACCAGCCCGAGGTGCTACGTCCTCTAAGCAAGAGGGTAATACTTCTCAAGCCAAGCCAGCTTGGAGACCAATGCAAGGCTGGAACAAGGGAAAGCAGGCCAAGAAACCTGCCACTGCTACCAAGACTGCATGAAATGTTGGCCCCCGATCCGGGACCGGATCTGGTGGGGGGCAGACTCTCTCTCTTCGCTCAGGCTTGGGCAAGAGATGTTCTGGATCCTTGGGCGCTAGAAATAGTCTCCCAAGGTTATCTTCTGGAATTCAAGGGACTTCCCCCAAGGGGGAGGTTCCACAGGTCTCAGTTGTCTTCAGACCACATAAAAAGACAGGCATTCTTACATTGTGTAGAAGACCTGTTAAAAATGGGAGTGATTCATCCTGTTCCATTAAGAGAACAAGGGATGGGGTTCTACTCCAATCTGTTCATAGTTCCCAAAAAAGAGGGAACGTTCAGACCAATCTTAGATCTCAAGATCTTAAACAAGTTTCTCAAGGTTCCATCGTTCAAGATGGAAACCATTCGAACTATTCTTCCTTCCATCCAGGAAGGTCAATTCATGACCACGGTGGATTTAAAGGATGCGTATCTACATATTCCTATCCACAAGGAACATCATCGGTTCCTAAGGTTCGCATTCCTGGACAAGCATTACCAGTTCGTGGCGCTTCCTTTCGGATTAGCCACTGCTCCAAGGATTTTCACAAAGGTACTAGGGTCCCTTCTAGCTGTGCTAAGACCAAGGGGCATTGCTGTAGTACCTTACTTGGACGACATTCTGATTCAAGCGTCGTCCCTTCCTCAAGCAAAGGCTCACACGGACATCGTCCTGGCCTTTCTCAGATCTCACGGATGGAAAGTGAACGTGGAAAAGAGTTCTCTATCTCCGTCAACAAGGGTTCCCTTCTTGGGAACAATAATAGACTCCTTAGAAATGAGGATATTTCTGACAGAGGCCAGAAAAACAAAGCTTCTAGACTCTTGTCGGATACTTCATTCCGTTCCTCTTCCTTCCATAGCTCAGTGCATGGAAGTGATCGGGTTGATGGTAGCGGCTATGGACATAGTTCCTTTTGCGCGCATTCATCTAAGACCATTACAACTGTGCATGCTCAGTCAGTGGAATGGGGATTATACAGACTTGTCTCCGAAGATACAAGTGAATCAGAGGACCAGAGACTCACTCCGTTGGTGGCTGTCCCTGGACAACCTGTCACGAGGGATGACATTCCGCAGACCAGAGTGGGTCATTGTCACGACCGACGCCAGTCTGATGGGCTGGGGCGCGGTCTGGGGATCCCTGAAAGCTCAGGGTCTTTGGTCTCGGGAAGAATCTCTTCTACCGATAAATATTCTGGAACTGAGAGCGATATTCAATGCTCTCAAGGCTTGGCCTCAGCTAGCGAGGGCCAAGTTCATACGGTTTCAATCAGACAACATGACAACTGTTGCGTACATCAACCATCAGGGGGGAACAAGGAGTTCCCTAGCGATGGAAGAAGTGACCAAAATCATTCTATGGGCGGAGTCTCACTCCTGCCACCTGTCCGCTATCCACATCCCAGGAGTGGAAAATTGGGAAGCGGATTTTCTGAGTCGTCAGACATTGCATCCGGGGGAGTGGGAACTCCATCCGGAAATCTTTGCCCAAGTCACTCAGCTGTGGGGCATTCCAGACATGGATCTGATGGCCTCTCGTCAGAACTTCAAAGTTCCTTGCTACGGGTCCAGATCCAGGGATCCCAAGGCGGCTCTAGTGGATGCACTAGTAGCACCTTGGACCTTCAAACTAGCTTATGTGTTCCCGCCGTTCCCTCTCATCCCCAGGCTGGTAGCCAGGATCAATCAGGAGAGGGCGTCGGTGATCTTGATAGCTCCTGCGTGGCCACGCAGGACTTGGTATGCAGATCTGGTGAATATGTCATCGGCTCCACCTTGGAAGCTACCTTTGAGACGAGACCTTCTTGTTCAGGGTCCGTTCGAACATCCGAACCTGGTTTCACTCCAGCTGACTGCTTGGAGATTGAACGCTTGATCTTATCGAAGCGAGGGTTCTCAGATTCTGTTATCGATACTCTTGTTCAGGCCAGAAAGCCTGTAACTAGAAAGATTTACCACAAAATTTGGAAAAAATATATCTGTTGGTGTGAATCTAAAGGATTCCCTTGGGACAAGGTTAAGATTCCTAAGATTCTATCCTTCCTTCAAGAAGGATTGGAAAAAGGATTATCTGCAAGTTCCCTGAAGGGACAGATTTCTGCCTTGTCTGTGTTACTTCACAAAAAGCTGGCAGCTGTGCCAGATGTTCAAGCCTTTGTTCAGGCTCTGGTTAGAATTAAGCCTGTTTACAAACCTTTGACTCCTCCTTGGAGTCTCAATTTAGTTCTTTCAGTTCTTCAGGGGGTTCCGTTTGAACCCTTACATTCCGTTGATATTAAGTTATTATCTTGGAAAGTTTTGTTTTTAGTTGCAATCTCTTCTGCTAGAAGAGTTTCAGAATTATCTGCTCTGCAGTGTTCTCCTCCTTATCTGGTGTTCCATGCAGATAAGGTGGTTTTACGTACTAAACCTGGTTTTCTTCCAAAAGTTGTTTCTAACAAAAACATTAACCAGGAGATTATCGTACCTTCTCTGTGTCCGAAACCAGTTTCAAAGAAGGAACGTTTGTTGCACAATTTGGATGTTGTTCGCGCTCTAAAATTATATTTAGATGCTACAAAGGATTTTAGACAAACATCTTCCTTGTTTGTTGTTTATTCTGGTAAAAGGAGAGGTCAAAAAGCAACTTCTACCTCTCTCTCTTTTTGGATTAAAAGCATCATCAGATTGGCTTACGAGACTGCCGGACGGCAGCCTCCCGAAAGAATCACAGCTCATTCCACTAGGGCTGTGGCTTCCACATGGGCCTTCAAGAACGAGGCTTCTGTTGATCAGATATGTAGGGCAGCGACTTGGTCTTCACTGCACACTTTTACCAAATTTTACAAGTTTGATACTTTTGCTTCTTCTGAGGCTATTTTTGGGAGAAAGGTTTTGCAAGCCGTGGTGCCTTCCATTTAGGTGACCTGATTTGCTCCCTCCCTTCATCCGTGTCCTAAAGCTTTGGTATTGGTTCCCACAAGTAAGGATGACGCCGTGGACCGGACACACCTATGTTGGAGAAAACAGAATTTATGTTTACCTGATAAATTTCTTTCTCCAACGGTGTGTCCGGTCCACGGCCCGCCCTGGTTTTTTAATCAGGTCTGATAATTTATTTTCTTTAACTACAGTCACCACGGTACCATATGGTTTCTCCTATGCAAATATTCCTCCTTAACGTCGGTCGAATGACTGGGGTAGGCGGAGCCTAGGAGGGATCATGTGACCAGCTTTGCTGGGCTCTTTGCCATTTCCTGTTGGGGAGGAGAATATCCCACAAGTAAGGATGACGCCGTGGACCGGACACACCGTTGGAGAAAGTAATTTATCAGGTAAACATAAATTCTGTTTTTTTACCACAGGATAAAAAGTCTAAAGGTAAAAACAGGGCTAACAATCGTTTTCGTTCCTTTCGTTTCAACAAAGAACAAAAGCCTGATCCTTCGTCCTCAGGAGCAGTTTCAGTTTGGAAACCATCTCCAGTCTGGAATAAATCCAAGCCTGCTAGAAAGGCAAAGCCTGCTTCTAAGTTCACATGAAGGTACGGCCCTCATTCCAGTTCAGCTGGTAGGGGGCAGGTTACGTTTTTTCAAAGAAATTTGGATCAAATCTGTTCACAATCTTTGGATTCAGAACATTGTTTCAGAAGGGTACAGAATTGGTTTCAAGATGAGACCTCCTGCAAAGAGATTTTTTCTTTCCCATGTCCCAGTAAATCCAGTGAAAGCTCAAGCATTTCTGAATTGTGTTTCAGATCTAGAGTTGGCTGGAGTAATTATGTCAGTTCCAGTTCTGGAACAGGGGATGGGGTTTTATTCAAATCTCTTCATTGTACCAAAGAAGGAGAATTCCTTCAGACCAGTTCTGGATCTAAAATTATTGAATCGTTATGTAAGGATACCAACATTCAAGATGGTAACTGTAAGGACTATATTGCCTTTTGTTCAGCAAGGGAATTATATGTCCACAATAGATTTACAGGATGCATATCTGCATATTCCGATTCATCCAGATCATTATCAGTTCCTGAGATTCTCTTTTCTAGACAAGCATTACCAATTTGTGGCTCTACCGTTTGGCCTTGCTACAGCTCCAAGAATTTTCACAAAGATTCTCGGTGCCCTTCTGTCTGTAATCAGAGAACAGGGTATTGTGGTATTTCCTTATTTGGACGATATCTTGGTACTTGCTCCGTCTTTACATTTAGCAGAGTCTCATACGAATCGACTTGTGTTGTTTCTTCAAGATCATGGTTGGAGGATCAATTTACCAAAAAGTTCTTTGATTCCTCAAACAAGGGTAACCTTTCTGGGTTTCCAGATAGATTCAGTGTCCATGACTCTGTCTTTAACAGACAAGAGACGTCTAAAATTGATTACAGCTTGTCGAAACCTTCAGTCACAATCATTCCCTTCGGTAGCCTTATGCATGGAAATTCTAGGTCTTATGACTGCTGCATCGGACGCGATCCCCTTTGCTCGTTTTCACATGCGACCTCTTCAGCTCTGTATGCTGAACCAATGGTGCAGGGATTACACGAAGATATCTCAATTAATATCTTTAAAACCGATTGTTCGACACTCTCTAACGTGGTGGACAAATCACCATCGTTTAATTCAGGGGGCTTCTTTTGTTCTTCCGACCTGGACTGTAATTTCAACAGATGCAAGTCTCACAGGTTGGGGAGCTGTGTGGGGATCTCTGACGGCACAAGGAGTTTGGGAATCTCAGGAGGTGAGATTACCGATCAATATTTTGGAACTCCGTGCAATTTTCAGAGCTCTTCAGTTTTGGCCTCTTCTAAAGAGAGAATCGTTCATTTGTTTTCAGACAGACAATGTCACAACTGTGGCATACATCAATCATCAAGGAGGGACTCACAGTCCTCTGGCTATGAAAGAAGTATCTCGAATTTTGGTTTGGGCGGAATCCAGCTCCTGTCTAATCTCTGCGGTTCATATCCCAGGTGTAGACAATTGGGAAGCGGATTATCTCGGTCGCCAAACGTTGCATCCGGGCGAATGGTCTCTTCACCCAGAGGTATTTCTTCAGATTGTTCAATTGTGGGGGCTCCCAGAGATAGATCTGATGGCCTCTCATCTAAACAAGAAACTTCCCAGGTATCTGTCCAGATCCCGGGATCCTCAGGCGGAGGCAGTGGATGCATTATCACTTCCTTGGAAGTATCATCCTGCCTATATCTTTCCGCCTCTAGTTCTTCTTCCAAGAGTAATCTCCAAGATTCTGAGGGAATGCTCGTTTGTTCTGCTAATAGCTCCGGCATGGCCTCACAGGTTTTGGTATGCGGATCTTGTCCGGATGGCATCTTGCCAGCCATGGACTCTTCCGTTAAGACCAGACCTTCTGTCACAAGGTCCTTTTTTCCATCCGGATCTGAAATCCTTAAATTTAAAGGTATGGAGATTGAACGCTTGATTCTTGGTCATAGAGGTTTCTCTGACTCCGTGATTAATACTATGTTACAGGCTCGTAAATCTGTATCTCGAGAGATATATTATAGAGTCTGGAAGACTTATATTTCATGGTGTCTTTCTCATCATTTTTCTTGGCATTCTTTTAGAATACCGAGAATTTTACAATTTCTTCAGGATGGTTTGGATAAGGGTTTGTCCGCAAGTTCTTTGAAAGGACAAATCTCTGCTCTTTCTGTTCTTTTTCACAGAAAGATTGCTATTCTTCCTGATATTCATTGTTTTGTACAAGCTTTGGTTCGTATAAAACCTGTCATTAAGTCAATTTCTCCTCCTTGGAGTTTGAATTTGGTTCTGGGAGCTCTTCAAGCTCCTCCGTTTGAACCTATGCATTCATTGGACATTAAATTACTTTCTTGGAAAGTTTTGTTCCTTTTGGCCATCTCTTCTGCTAGAAGAGTTTCTGAATTATCTGCTCTTTCGTGTGAGTCTCCTTTTCTGATTTTTCATCAGGATAAGGCGGTGTTGCGAACTTCTTTTGAATTTTTACCTAAAGTTGTGAATTCCAACAACATTAGTAGAGAAATTGTGGTTCCTTCATTATGTCCTAATCCTAAGAATTCTAAGGAGAAATCATTGCATTCTTTGGATGTTGTTAGAGCTTTGAAATATTATGTTGAAGCTACGAAATCTTTCCGTAAGACTTCTAGTCTATTTGTTATCTTTTCCGGTTCTAGGAAAGGCCAGAAAGCTTCTGCCATTTCTTTGGCATCTTGGTTGAAATCTTTAATTCATCTTGCCTATGTTGAGTCGGGTAAAACTCCGCCTCAAAGAATTACAGCTCATTCTACTAGGTCAGTATCTACTTCCTGGGCGTTTAGGAATGAAGCTTCGGTTGACCAGATCTGCAAAGCAGCAACTTGGTCTTCTTTGCATACTTTTACTAAATTCTACCATTTTGATGTATTTTCTTCTTCTGAAGCAGTTTTTGGTAGAAAAGTTCTTCAGGCAGCGGTTTCAGTTTGAATCTTCTGCTTATGTTTTTTGTTAAACTTTATTTTGGGTGTGGATTATTTTCAGCAGGAATTGGCTGTCTTTATTTTATCCCTCCCTCTCTAGTGACTCTTGTGTGGAAAGATCCACATCTTGGGTAGTCATTATCCCATACGTCACTAGCTCATGGACTCTTGTTAATTACATGAAAGAAAACATAATTTATGTAAGAACTTACCTGATAAATTCATTTCTTTCATATTAACAAGAGTCCATGAGGCCCACCCTTTTTTGTGGTGGTTATGATTTTTTTGTATAAAGCACAATTATTCCAATTCCTTATTTTATATGCTTCGCACTTTTTCTTATCACCCCACTTCTTGGCTATTCGTTAAACTGATTTGTGGGTGTGGTGAGGGGTGTATTTATAGGCATTTTAAGGTTTGGGAAACTTTGCCCCTCCTGGTAGGAATGTATATCCCATACGTCACTAGCTCATGGACTCTTGTTAATATGAAAGAAATGAATTTATCAGGTAAGTTCTTACATAAATTATGTTTTTCTCTCATTAGTACTGCTTTTTTGCTTCCTTAACCCTGTCTGCAGCAGAGGCTAAGTATTTTGAAGTGTCTTTAGAGGTCTTCTCTCTACATAGGTCATTTACAGAGAATTACTCATTTTATATAAACAAGTTTTTATGCATTTATTTATGTACATTTAGTATTGCCTTTTTATATTTATCTCATTGTATGAATTTTTTCGCTTACAACTCTTTTAATACATTTAGTAAAGTCTAATTAAATTATATTTTAACATTCATTTCAATTGGCTGTTGTTGTTTTTTTTGTGTTTTTTTTTTCTTGATCATTTACCTATCATTTGTTAAAAGATTTTTTTCATATGTATTAGGACATAATCAACTCGTATTTTTTTGACCTGCCCTTTAAGGCGCCCACAGTACTTGTTTTTTCACTTCAATCTAAGTCTAGATTACCATCTCTTTCTTTCCAAGGTAATAATTTATTTGGTTCTCAGTTGAATTCAATTAGCTCAACTATCACTGGAGGGAAGGGATTTTCTTTCATGTAATTTTCAAGAGTCCATGAGCTAGTGACATATGGGATATACAATCCTACCAGGAGGGGCAAAGTTTCCCAAACCTCAAAATACCTATAAATACACCCCTCACCACACCCACAATTCAGTTTTACAAACTTTGCCTCCTATGGAGGTGGTGAAGTAAGTTTGTGCTAAGATTTCTACGTTGATATGCGCTTCTCAGCATTGTTGAAGCCCGATTCCTCTCAGAGTACAGCGAATGTCAGAGGGACGTGAAGGGAGTATCACCTATTGAATACAATGATTTCTCTAACGGGGGTCTTTTTCATGGGTTCTCTGTTATCGGTCGTAGAGATTCATCTCCTACCTCCCTTTTTAGATCGACGATATACTCTCAAATTTACCATTACCTCTACTGAAGAACTGTTTTAGTACTGGTTTGGCTATCTGCTATATGTGGATGGGTGTCTTTTGGTAAGTATGTTTTCATTTACTTAAGACACTCTCAGCTATGGTTTGGCACTTTATGCAATTATATAAAGTTCTAAATATATGTATTGTACTTATATTTGCCATGAGTCAGGTTCATGTATTTCCTTCTGCAGACTGTCAGTTTCATATTTGGGGATATAAACACTTTAAGAAATTTATTTCTTACCTGGGGTTTAGTCTTTTTTCAATTTGACTACTTTTTGCATTTGCGGGTATTAGGCCCGCGGGTGCGTCAAATGTTAGACTTTATTGCATCATTTTTGGCGCAAACTTTTTTGGCGCAGAAAAATACGTTTTTTGACGCAACTTCGTCATTTCCGGCGTCATAAGTGACGCCGAGACCTTTCACACGGCGGCATCATTAGTGACGCAAGTGTGTCATTTCCGGTCATTTTTGGCGCCAAAAAAGTTTACGTTACGTTGTGCGTCATACTTGGCGCCAATTTTTCTTCATTATTTCAATACCCCATTGTTGTTTGCCTCCTGCTTTCTTTTCTATCAAGAGGCCTATGCTTTTGCATTTTTTCCCATTCCTGAAACTGTCATTTAAGGAAATAGATAATTTTGCTTTATGTGTTGTTTTTTCACTTTCATTGAGCAAGATATCCCAATCTGATCCTGCCTCTGAAGTTTCTGCTGGAACATTGCTGCCTGACATCGGCTCTACCAAAGCTATGTGCATTTGTTGTAAAATTGTAGAAATTATTCCACCAATTGTCATTTGTAATAGTTGTCATGATAAACTTTTACATGCAGATAGTGTTTCTATCAGTAATAGTACATTGCCAGTTGCAGTTCCTTCAACTTCTAATGTGCATGATATACCTGTAAATTTTAAAGAATTTGTTTCTGATTCTATTATGAAGGCTTTGTCTGCATTTCCACCTTCTAATAAACGTAAAAGGTCTTTTAAAACTTCTCATTTAGCTGATGAAATTTCAAATGACCAACAACATAATCATTCATCCTCTTCTGATGAGGATCTATCTGAAACAGAAGATCCTTCCTCAGATATTGACACTGACAAATCTACTTATTTATTTAAAATAGAGTATATGCGTTCTTTATTAAAAGAAGTGTTAATTACTTTGGATATTGAGGTAACCAGTCCTATTGACGTTCAGTCTAATAAACGTTTAAATGATGTTTTTAAACCTCCTGTGGTTTTCCCAAGATGTTTTCCCCATTCCTGAGGCTATTTCTGATATGATTTCTAGGGAATGGAATAAGCCAGGTACTTCCTTTATTCCTTCTTCAAGGTTTAAGAGATTGTATCCTTTACCAGCAAAATCTATAGAGTTTTGGGAAAAGGTTCCCAAATTTGATGGGGCTATTTCTACTCTTGCTAAACGTACCACTATTCCTATGGAAGATAGCACTTCCTTTAGGGACCCTTTAGATAGGAAACTTGAATCTTATCTAAGGAAGGCCTATTTATATTCAGGTCATCTTCTCAGACCTGCTATTTTTTTGGGTGATATTGCAGCTGCATCAACTTTCTGGTTGGAAAATTTAGCGCAACATGAATTGGATTCTGACATATCTATCATTGTTCGCTTACTGCAACATGCTTATCATTTTATTTGTGGATTATTTTTTCAGCGGAATATGGCTGTTTTTATTTTATTCCCTCCCTCTCTAGTGACTCTTGAGTGGAAGAATCCACATCTTGGGTATTGATATCCCATATGTCACTAGCTCATGGACTCTTGCCAATTACATGAAAGAAAACATAATTTATGTAAGAACTTACCTGATAAATTAATTTCTTTCATATTGGCAAGAGTCCATGAGGCCCACCCTTTTTTATGGTGGTTATGATTTTTTGTATAAAGCACAATTATTTCCAAATTTCCTTTGTTGATGCTTTCTACTCCTTTCTTTATCACCCCACTGTTTGGCTATTCGTTAAACTGAATTGTGGGTGTGGTGAGGGGTGTATTTATAGGCATTTTGAGGTTTGGGAAACTTTGCCCCTCCTGGTAGGATTGTATATCCCATATGTCACTAGCTCATGGACTCTTGCCAATATGAAAGAAATGAATTTATCAGGTAAGTTCTTACATAAATTATGTTTTTTTGCCTCAGGATAAAAGACCTAAGGGTAAATCTAAAGCTTCTAACCGTTTTCGTTCTTTTCGACAGAACAAGGAACAGAAAACCAATCCATCCCCTAAAGACTCTGGTTCCAATAAATCCAAGCTTTTTAAGAAACCAAAGCCAGTCACCAAGTCTGCATGAAGGTGCGGCCCTCGATCCAGTTCAGCTGGTGGGGGGCAGATTGAAATTATTCCAAGACATTTGGGCAGATTCTGTTCAAAATCAGTCTATTTAGAGTATTGTCTCTCAAGGGTATCGAATAGTATTCAGAGTAAGACCTCCTGTGAGAAGATTCTTTCTCACGTTCCAGAAAATCCATTGAAGGCTCAGGCTTTTCTGAAGTTTGTTTCAGATCTAGAGTTTTCAGATGTAATAATACCAGTTCCATTTCACGAACAGGGTCTGGGGTTTTTTTTTGAAAGAAAGAAAATTAATTTAGGCCAGTTCTGGACCTGAAGTTTTGAATCATTTTGTAAGACTCCTAACTTTCAAGATGGTGACTATAAGGACTATTTTGCCTATTGTTCAGCAAGGTTATATATATATATATATATATATATATATATATATATATATATATATATATATATATATATATATATATATATATATATATATATATATATACAAAAAAATAACAGGATAAGCACTAATCTGTGCAAGAATATAAACAAAGAGAAAAATGAAAAAAATGAAAGTGCTCGAGACTAAGGTGCACTACTACCAATACACCCAGAAATAGTATACATGCAAATATAAGACTCCACACTTAATATAAGTAAATAATAAATGAGCAAGAAAAACCATTTAATGAAAATAAAGCAAACAATTCCTAAGTTGCACTGCATACTCAAAACCAAATGCAACAACCATACATACAAACATACAAACTGGGCGTCCCCAGTTATCAAGCAGCAATGAGGTGGAGGAAGTCAGATTGAGAAATAATGCAAAACACTGGTTATATATGAAAAACCATGGGTATGTCTGTACAGGATACAAGCACTGAAGAAGCAGGGTTAAAGCAGTTCATGCACTATAAGCAGTTCATGCAATGACAGATGCAATGGTTAATCAGCTGGCAGTCACAAAGATAAGTTTGGCAAGGAATCACAGTATAATGATTGGAGCAGTTCATGCATTTCAAGCAGCTCATACATCAGATGTAGTAATTGTCACAAGAATGTAGCAATATGTTTCAATGTGTTTCAATGCATGCATAAACTCGTTGTTACAGTAATGCTGCTCCGGCACTCGAGGACCAAAGTCCGCCGGAAGAACAGAGATATGCCAGTGTAACGCTCTATGAGCGATCTCACCCAAGCCGTGTCAGGATAACAAGAAGACACTGTCCTTAGTCAAGCCTCCAGTAGCGGTAGTGGTACCAGCTGTGCTCCGTATATGTCAAACTGTCAGCAGTCCAAAGCAGCGTGCAAGTATCCAGCTCTGTTAGGCGTCTGACGTCACTTCCACCGAATCAGGCAACGCACGTTTCGAGCTCCGCCCTTCAACTTGACCTGTCGTAATACGGATAGCCACCTCCTTTTATGTTGAAAAGATTTTATTCAAAGATTTTACAAATACAATATATCAATGATCAAACATTCCAATGTTCAAAGGTCATTCTATCAATAGAGACAATACTCCAAAAATACACATTATATCATACATGTTCAAGGTTGCTACAGTTCACTCAAGGTAATCATCGTAGATGCTATAAACATTTCATCTGGCCTAGTCCGTGTCCGCCCCCCCTCTCCTTCTGGAAGCCTCGGGATAGTGTATAAAAGGTTCCCATTGTAGTAGGAATTACTTTTTATCATTTAGATATTCTGCTGAGGCACTTGCTTTATCAAAATGGTATATCATCTTTTTTTTTTATCAGTTCAAAGCTCGGGGGAGTCACTTCCAAAATTGGGCTATGCCTAACCTTACTATCGTGCATAACCATCTTCCTAGTTTGTTATTGTATCTAGAGAGCCCTGGGATTGGAAAGTGGAGCAGAGCTTGTTCCATAGTTAGCTTTATTGTTTTTTCGAAGATCTCGCTCATGAATTTTGAAGTTTGATCCCATATTTCTTTAACATATCTACATTCCCACCACATATGTGGGTATGTCCCAGGTTCCCCACATCCCCTATAGCAGAGCTTGGTTGATGGGTCCCCTCCTCCCCCTGATCTAGTCGGGAATAAATACCATCTGAAGGCTACTTTAATGAAATTTTCTTTAAGGATTGCGTTTTGTGTAAAAGATAAACCACCGCTGAGAGTTTCTCTCCAAGTCTCAACTGACTAGGTTCTCCCTGTATCATTTTCCCATTTTAACATTAAGGGGGGTTTGGTGTCTGGAGGGGGGTTATTAAATAAGGTGTACAGGGTTGAAATCCCACCTCTAATGTGATAATCGGCCAAAGCCACCTCCTTTTAAAGCTTAAACCTGTGTCCAGGAGTCACGCCCACCTAGTATAACTATTCCAAATCTCATCGATAGATATCAGACTCGTAACAGACATGCGCAAATGCAAGTACATGCAAACTCATTGGCATAATAACAGAAATTGTATAAATAAGCCATACTAAGTATTATCTAAAAGTGAACATTCGCTCATACTATACTTCCTGTTTGTCTGTGGCCATACATATTAAACACAGGGGCAAAGCTATAACGCACATATATATATACAAAACTAAATAAATGTGATCAAAAAAAGGGTAATTTTGGTAATTTTATATATAGGTGTATAGTTAGAATTTATTTTCAATATCTTATTCACACATATAAATAAACAATAATTAAAAATGTCAATCTATGAGGACACAAAGTTAGCTCCATGATTTCATTATAAGTGTTTATAAGTAATAGGAACATTATTACTATTATTATTTTGGTATTTTGAATTCGATTAATTTGACCGTTATAATAATCATAGAATTAATAGTGTTTCTTATGAAGTATATATGAATTTATTTATTTATTCATTATCTTGTGAATAGGACCAATGAACTGTTTATGTTAAAGTAGAAATGTAATAGATATATTTGTATATATGAATTCTGTCCCTTTAAAGAATGATCAACATATCCTCCAATGAAATTTGAGCACTGGATATTTAAACCGGTGTGTATTAAATGGTTTTAATGGCTATGAGTACGGCTTTCCCAGCCGAAACGCGTTAGTCAGTTCTGCTGGAGGGTACACACTCTCTTTGTTATATCTATTTTTAATGTATACCAATAAAACTTGGAATTTTATTTAATATTTGAGTGTTGGGCTTTGTTTCTACTTTTTGGCTATATATTTTTTGCCACAAGCCCGCACCTTATCTGCATTTGCCCCCAGAGTGGTCCTAACTAAGGAAGCGGATTGGAACTTTATATAACTGTTCCCCGGACAAGCCTCTTGTATATTGATTTCAGTGCCCGGTATAATTTTGGATTCCCGAAGGATAGAGGATTCACGGAGTGACGCAGAAAACATACCGGCCCATAGGGTCCAATCACGGAGTAAGGAGTAAACACGTGGTTCTGACGTGTACGGAAGACGCCAGACACAGGAGCTGCTCGATCCGCGAATGGTGGACAGGCTGGTATCGTAGCCTGGGAGAGCAGTAGCTGCGACCGACAAGGAGTGGTGAAATCAAAGATCCTCCTAAGGTAACATAATCAGCGTGTTTTTTGATGAAATTGTATGCTGTGTTGGCTCACTGAAGTCTGGTTCACAGAGAGAGCTGAATAAGCCTGAATGGAAAGTTCCGCTTAGTGTCAACTACATTGTTATGACAGATTCTTCAAAAGGGTTTCTTAAACAAATATTTATATGTCTGTCAGGACTGTACTAAGTATATCAAACGGACACTATTTTATAACCGGGCACTGTAATTGATAATACACATATACATATAAAGGATTACTAATGTGTAATTTTGGGCCTGAGTAGGAAATTAAGGGCCGAAGCTGTGAGACTTGCATTCAACAATATATGATTACATTTCCCTGAGGACTCTCACTAAAGGTGTACTCCGGAAAAGTTGGCTTTAAATTTAAATTTGTTGTGGTTATCGCACATGAATAGTCTGGATGGGACTCTCTCTTTTTTGTTTTTTGGAATTTGAGTGACAAGTGGCAAGTCATTCGTCCCATTTAGATTGTAATAATGATGCAGCAAAATCAGGATGGATCTATGGTTACATTTTACTCTTTAAAGAATGTTGAAGAAAGAGATGTGGACAATAGAGAAGTTGATCAAATTTTTTCACAAGATAGAAATAATTTTGACTTGTCTATGCTGTTTGATGACATGGAGCGTTTGTTAATCAGAGAAAAGAAATTGAAGTGGGACATTTGGACTCTAGAAATATATTTGGCCTTAAAGATGATACCAAGAGGCCTTAGAGTAAATAAGTTTCCCACGTTTGATACTGAGGACTCAGAATTTATAGAATTGTGGAATTCAGTCTTGAGTGATTGCTCGATTAGATTGATGAATTTATTGGTTAGTTATAAATCCAAATTATTGATATCAATCAGGTCTGAGATTGATGAAGTACAGTTGCTTCTAAACACTCATTGTAATGCAATTGATTATCCTAACTTTGATAGTGTTTTGCAGCAAACAATGTTAGAGGTTAAATGTGAGAGAGTGAATATTAAACACACAAAATTTATTAGGGACAAGGCAGACTATGATAATAACAAAGTGTATATTTGGAGAAAGAGTCAGAGGTTCCAATATAGGAGAACTCAAAATTTCACCAGAGGAGGTAGAAGAGGTAGGGGGAGAAGACAAAGAGGTAGAGGTAATAAATCGGTCACATTTTCTGACAGCGAGGCTGATTCTGGTGGGGATAGCACGCAGTCAGAAAATGAAGACATTTTCCCCCAAGAAGTAGTGAATATGAACACCCAGTACAATAGAACAGGAGGGCAGAATTTTCCACGTTCCAGAATGAGAAATAGATATAGTTACAACAGGGGAAGAACTACACAATATTCAGCACATCAAAGGGGTCAATTTGACCATCAGAGTAGTTATCAGCCATTACCCAGTATTCCACATTCTACAAGGCAGCCTGTTACCAATAATGCTACTCCCAATAGGGATGATGAGTTAGTGCAAATGGAACAGGTTTTTCAAGTGGGCCAATTTCCCAGAGAGGGGGGAGGTACAACATTGCAGGGACCACAACAGGGGAGATATCCCTCTCGCCAAACGAGAGCACCGTCCAAATATATTCTGTCCTAAACCTTTCTAGCCATATTTTGACATCCCATGAGGAGAGAGTGCTGTCGCTTGGTCTTGGTTTTGTGCCAACTGCAAATTTTAATCTCTTTAAAACAATGCTGGATTTGAACAAATTTGTAATATAACTTTACGGAAACATTTTTTTGGTGCAGACCAGGAACAAACGACAGCGACTAGAGAAATAATTGACCAGACAGGTAGCCCCCAAGAACTAGACTTTTTGGAGACATGTGCTGTAATTGCTCTGGGTGAGTTAGAAATAGAGAGCTCAGTGATGCCAGATAATACTGACCAGACTAGAGTCAGAAGATATAGGAATCCTTCCACTTTCTACCCCATTCAGAGCAGGGGTAGTATAATAGAAACATTTTATAGAAGAGTGGAGACAGACTTGAGACAACTTTCTTTGTCCCAGGGAGATATACCAAAAAATATGACAGCAAATGAGCGTTTGGCTCTCAAGTCTTTAGAAGAGAACACCAAGGTGGTGATCAAAAAGGCGGATAAGGGGGGCTCAGTGGTCCTCTTAGATAGAGGATTACATTGGGGAAGCCTTAAGACAGCTTCAGGATAAAGGCAACTATGAGTGTTTACCACAGGACCCAACCAATAAGTTTCAATATGAACTTGTGCACCTTTTGGATAGAGTGGTGGAGGAGGGAATAATTGATGAAAGAACTTCACAATATTTATATGTGAAACATCCTGTTATCCCTCTGTTCCACCACCTACCAAAGGTGCATAAAACATTGGTAAATGTCCAGGGGAGACCCATAGTGAATGGGATTGGGTCCATGTTGGAGCATCTTTCCGAATGGATAGACGGAATTCAACCTTTGGTAAAATCTTTGCCAAGCTACGTGAGAGATTCTACACAGGCTAGTAGAGAAAGTGCATTGGAAAGAGAGCTTCGGATGGCTTACTGTGGATGTGGTCTCTCTATATTCTTCCATACCGCATGAATGGGGTATTGAGGCGGTTATGTATTTTTTGAAGAATGAGACCACACATAGTGATACCTTTGTGGCCTTTGTGAAAGAAGCTCTGTATTTTCTTTTGTCCCATAACTATTTCCAGTTTGAGGGGGAATTCTACCTGCAGAGACGTGGGACCGCTATGGGTGCCAAATTTGCGCCCACATACACCAACCTATTTATGGGTTGGTGGGAGCGGTCCCATATCTATGCGGGTGGGAACCCCTTCAGGCTGGAAATTAAGTTGTACGTCCGTTTCATAGATGACCTCTTGTTCATCTGGGAAGGAGAAAGCACATCGGCAAGCAAATTTGTGGATTATCTGGAGTCTAATGAAGTAAACTTACGATTTACATTTGAGTATAATGCAAATATGCTTAACTACCTTGATTTGGAGCTGAGAGGGTGGCCTTCAGGTAAGGTCACTTCACAAGTATACAGAAAACCCATTTCAGGGAACAGCCTCTTGCATGCAAGAAGCTGTCACCCTAGACATATGCCTTATTCAGTGGCGAAGGGACAATTTGTACGTATTAAAAGAAACTGTACTCTACCAAATATGTTTAAGTTACATGCAGATGACCTAGAGAATAGGTTATTTCAAAGAGGGTACAGTAGGAATGTGATAAAAAGAGCTAGAAGTGAAGTGGAAAGCATGCCTAGAGAGAACCTGTTGAGGGATATTCGTACATCAAAAAGGCAAACAGATAATGTTTTGACATTTGTTACTGATTATTCTGCCCAGTATGAGCAAATTTGTGGTGTGATTCGTAATCACTATCGTTTACTGGTGGCTGACGATGCCCTCTCTCTGAGGTGGCAAAGAAAGGTTGTAGATTTCTTTCATGTAATTAGCAAGAGTCCATGAGCTAGTGACGTATGGGATATACATTCCTACCAGGAGGGGCAAAGTTTCCCAAACCTTAAAATGCCTATAAATACACCCCTCACCACACCCACAATTCAGTTTTACAAACTTTACCTCCGATGGAGGTGGTGAAGTAAGTTTGTGCTAGATTCTACGTTGATATGCGCTCCGCAGCAAGTTGGAGCCCGGTTTTCCTCTCAGCGTGCAGTGAATGTCAGAGGGATGTGAGGAGAGTATTGCCTATTTGAATGCAGTGATCTCCTTCTACGGGGTCTATTTCATAGGTTCTCTGTTATCGGTCGTAGAGATTCATCTCTTACCTCCCTTTTCAGATCGACGATATACTCTTATATATACCATTACCTCTGCTGATTCTCGTTTCAGTACTGGTTTGGCTTTCTACAAACATGTAGATGAGTGTCCTGGGGTAAGTAAATCTTATTTTCTGTGACACTCTAAGCTATGGTTGGGCACTTTGTTTATAAAGTTCTAAATATATGTATTCAAACATTTATTTGCCTTGACTCAGAATGTTCAACTTTCCTTATTTTTCAGACAGTCAGTTTCATATTTGGGATAATGCATTTGAATTAATCATTTTTCTTACCTTCAAAAATTTGACTCTTTTTTCCCTGTGGGCTGTTAGGCTCGCGGGGGCTGAAAATGCTTCATTTTATTGCGTCATTCTTGGCGCAGACTTTTTTGGCGCAAAAATTCTTTTCCGTTTCCGGCGTCATACGTGTCGCCGGAAGTTGCATCATTTTTTTGACGTTATTCTGCGCCAAAAATGTCGGCGTTCCGGATGTGGCGTCATTTTTGGCGCCAAAAGCATTTCGGCGCCAAATAATGTGGGCGTCTTGTTTGGCGCTAAAAAATATGGGCGTCGCTTTTGTCTCCACATTATTTAAGTCTCATTATTTATTGCTTCTGGTTGCTAGAAGCTTGTTCACTGGCATTTTTTTCCCTTTCCTGAAACTGTCATTTAAGGATTTTGATCAATTTGCTTTATATGTTGTTTTTTCTATTACATATTGCAAGATGTTCCACGTTGCAACTGAGTCAGAAGTTACTCCAGGAAAATCACTGCCCGGGGCTGGAGCTACCAAGCTAAGTGTATCTGCTATAAATTTTTGGTATCTGTTTCTCCAGCTGTTGTTTGTATTGCATGTCATGACAAACTTATTAATGCAGATTAAATTTCCTTTAGTACTGTTATATTACCTGTTGCTGTTCCGTCAACATTTAATTTTCAGAGTGTTCCTGATAAACATAAGAGATTTTATTTTTTAAATCCATTTAGAAGGCTATGTCTGTTATTTCTCCTTCTAGTTTACATAAAAGTCTTTTAAAACTTCTCTTTTTTCAGATGAATTTTTAAATGAACATCATCGTTCTGATACTGATAATGGTTCTTCTGGTTCAGAAGTTTCTGTCTCAGAGGTTGATGCTGTTAAATCTTTGTTTGTTCAAGATGGAATTTATTCGTTCTTTATTTAAAGAAGTATTAATTGCTTTAGATATAGAGGATTCTGGTCCTCTTGATACTAAATCTAAACGTTTAAATAGGGTTTTTAAATCTCCTGTAGTTATTCCAGAAGTGTTTAATCTCCCTGATGCTTTTTCTGAAGTAATTTCCAGGGAATGGAATAATTTGGGTAATTCTTTTACTCCTTCTAAACGTTTAAGCAATTATATCCTGTGCCATCTGACAGATTGGAGTTTTTGGGACAAAATCCCTAAGGTTTAGGGCTGTCTCTATTCCTGCTAAAATGTACTACTATTCTTACGGCAGATAGTACTAAATTTAAGGATCCTTTAGATAAGAAAATTGAATCCTTTCTAAGAAAAGTTTACTTATGTTCAGGTAATCTTCTTAGACCTGCTATATTTTTACCGGATGTTGCTGCAGCTTCATCTTTTTGGTTGGAAGTTTTAGCGCAACAAGTAACAGATCATAATTTTATAGCATTATTTTTATTCTATAACATGATAATAATTTTATTGGTGATACCATCTTTTGATATCATTTGAGTTGATGTCAGGTATATGTCTCTAGCTATTTTAGCTAGAAAAGCTTTATGGATTAAACTTGGAATGCTGATATGTCTTCTAAGTTAACTTTGTTTTTCCCTTTCTTCCAGGGTAATAATCATTTTTTCGTTCTTTTTCTCATAATAAGGAACAAAAGCCTGATCCTTCATCCTCAGGAGCGGTATCAGTTTGGAAACTATTTCCAGTTGGAATATATCCAAGCCTTATAGAAACCTATAGTCGGCTCCTAAGTACCCATGAAGGTGCGGCCCTTTTTCCAGTTCAGCTGGTATGGGGCAGATTACGTTTTCTTCAAAGGAATTTGGATCAATTCCGTTCTCAATCTCTGGTTTCAGAACATTGTTTCAGAAAGGTACAGAATTGGCTTCAGTTAAAGCCTCCTGCTAAGAGATTTTTTTCTTTCCCGTGTCCCAGTTAACACAGCAAGGCTCAGCATTTCTGAAACGTGTTTCAGATCTAGAGTTGGCTGGTGTAATTATACCAGTTCCAGTTCTGGAACAGGGGCTAGGGTTTTATTTTATCTCTTCATTGTACCAAAGAAGGTCAATTCCTTCAGACCAGTTCCGGATCTATCAATATTGAATCGTTATGTATACCAACATTCAAGATGGTTACTGTAGGACTATTCTGCCTTTTTGTTTAGCAAGGGCATTTTATGTCTACAATAGATTTACAGGATGTGTATCTGCATATTCCGATTCATTCAGATCATTTTTAGTGTCTGAGATTCTCTTTTTAGACAAGCATTACCAGTTTTGTGGCTCTACCGTTTGGTCTAGCCTCAGTTCCAAGAATTTTTTTCAAAGATTCTCGGTGCCCTTCTTTCTGTATTCAGAGAACAGGGTTTTGGTATTTCCTTATTTGGACGATTATCTTGGTATTTGCTCAGTCTTCTCATTCGAAGAATCTCATGCGATTTGACTTGTGTTGTTTCTTCAAGATCATGGTTGGAGGATCAATTTACCAAAAAGCTCATTGATTCCTCAGTCAAGGGTAACCTTTCTGGGTTTCCAGATAAGATTCAGTGTCCATGACTCTGTCTTTAACAGACAAGAGACGTCTAAAATTGTTTTCAGCTTGTTGAAACCTTCAGTCACAATCATTCCCTTTGGTAACCTTATGCATGGAAATTCTAGGTCTTATGACTGCTGCATCGGACGCAATCCCCTTTGCTCGTTTTTCACATGCGACCTCTTCAGCTCTGTATGCTGAATCAATGGTGCAAGGATTACACAAAGATATCACAATTTATATCTTTAAAACCGATTGTTCGACACTCTCTAACGTGGTGGACAGATCACCATCGTTTAATTCAGGGGGCTTCTTTTGTGCTTCCGACCTGGACTGTAATTTCAACAGATACAAGTCTCACAGGTTGGGGAGCTGTGTGGGGATCTCTGTCGGCACAAGGAGTTTGGGAATCTCAGGAGGTGAGATTACCGATCAATATTTTGGAACTCCGTGCAATTTTCAGAGCTCTTCAGTTTTGGCCTCTTCTGTAGAGAGAATCGTTCATTTGTTTTCAGACAGACAATGTCACAACTGTGGCATACATCAATCATCAAGGAGCGACTCACAGTCCTCTGGCTATGAAAGAAGTATCTCAAATTTTTTGGTTTGGGCGGAATCCAGCTCCTGTCTAATCTCTGTGGTTCATATCCCAAGTGTAGACAATTGGGAAGCGGATTATCTCAGTCGCCAAACGTTGCATCCGGGCGAATGGTCTTTTCACCCAGAGGTATTTCTTCAGGTTGTTCAAATGTGGGAACTTCCAGAAATAGATCTGATGGCGTCTCATCTAAACAAGAAACTTCCCAGATATCTGTCCAGATCCCGGGATCCTTAGGCGGAGGCAGTGGATGCATTTTCACTTCCTTGGAAGTATCATCCTGCCTATATCTTTCCGCCTCTAGTTCTTCTAAGAGTAATCTCCAAGATTCTGAAGGAATACTCGTTTGTTCTGCTGGTAGCTCCGGCATGGCCTTACAGGTTTGGTATGCGGATCTTGTCCGGATGGCCTCTTGCCAACCGTGGTCTCTTCCGTTAGACCAGACCTTCTGTCACAAGGTCCTTTTTTCCATCAGGATCGGAAATCCTTAAATTTAAAGGTATGGCGATTGAACGCTTGATTCTTGGTCAAAGAGGTTTCTCTGACTCTGTGATTAATACTATGTTACAGGCTCGTAAATCTGTATCTAGAGAGATATATTATAGAGTCTGGAAGACTTATATCTTTTGGTGTCTTTCTCATCATTTTTCTTGGCTTTCTTTTAGAATACCGAGAATTTTACAGTTTCTTCAGGATGGTTTAGATAAGGGTTTGTCTGCAAGTTCCTTGAAAAGACAAATCTCTGCTCTTTCTGTTCTTTTTCACAGAAAGATTGCTATTCTTCCTGATATTCATTGTTTTGTACAAGCTTTGGTTCGTATAAAACCTGTCATTAAGTCAATTTCTCCTCCTTGGAGTTTGAATTTGGTTCTTGGGAGCTCTTCAAGCTCCTCCCTTTGAACCTATGCATTCATTGGTCATTAAATTACTTTCTTGGAAAGTTTTGTTCCTTTTGGCCATCTCTTCTGCCAGAAGAGTTTCTGAATTATCTGCTCTTTCTTGTGAGTCTCCTTTTCTGATTTTTCATCAGGATAAGGCGGTGTTGCGAACTTCTTTTGAATTTTTACCTAAAGTTGTGAATTCCAACAACATTAGTAGAGAAATTGTGGTTCCTTCATTATGTCCTAATCCTAAGAATTCTAAGGAGAAAGCATTGCATTCTTTGGATGTTGTTAGAGCTTTGAAATATTATGTTGAAGCTACTAAGTCTTTCTATTTTTTTTCTTTTCCGGTTCTAGAAAAGGCCAGAAAGCTTCTGCCATTTCTTTGGCATCTTGGTTGAAATCTTTAATTCATCTTGCCTATGTTGAGTCGGGTAAAACTCCGCCTCAGAGGATTACAGCTCATTCTACCAGGTCAGTTTCTACTTCCTGGGCGTTTAGGAATGAAGCTTCGGTTGATCAGATTTGCAAAGCTGCAACTTGGTCCTCTCTGCATATTTTTACTAAATTCTACCATTTTGATGTATTTTCTTCTTCTGAAGCAGTTTTTGGTAGAAAAGTACTTCAGACAGCGGTTTCAGTCTGAATCTTCTGCTTATGTTTTTTATTAAACTTTATTTTGGGTGTGGATTATTTTCAGCAGGAATTGGCTGTCTTTATTTTATCCCTCCCTCTCTAGTGACTCTTGTGTGGAAAGATCCACATCTTGGGTAGTCATTATCCCATACGTCACTAGCTCATGGACTCTTGCTAATTACATGAAAGAAAACATAATTTATGTAAGAACTTACCTGATAAATTCATTTCTTTCATATTAGCAAGAGTCCATGAGGCCCACCCTTTTTTGTGGTGGTTATGATTTTTTTGTATAAAGCACAATTATTCCAATTCCTTATTTTATATGCTTTCGCACTTTTTTATCACCCCACTTCTTGGCTATTCGTTAAACTGAATTGTGGGTGTGGTGAGGGGTGTATTTATAGGCATTTTAAGGTTTGGGAAACTTTGCCCCTCCTGGTAGGAATGTATATCCCATACGTCACTAGCTCATGGACTCTTGCTAA
Source organism: Bombina bombina (assembly GCF_027579735.1). Lineage (NCBI taxonomy): Eukaryota > Metazoa > Chordata > Amphibia > Anura > Bombinatoridae > Bombina > Bombina bombina. The sequence continues at coordinate 69,688,024 of NC_069501.1, read as the reverse complement.
TATGAAAGAAATGAATTTATCAGGTAAGTTCTTACATAAATTATGTTTTTCCTATAGAAGGAACAAAACAATAGGGAATTTGATCTCCCCTTCTATGCTAAAAAAACCAAGCTCAGAGTTAACACAATCTTCGTCTTGGCTAAGACATAAGGGGACCTACAAATGTGGGTATTCACAATGCACAGCATGTGAGTATGTCCAGGTTGGTTCCTCCTTTGCATCAGTAGTCACAGGGGAATCTTTTGATATCTCCTCCTGCGTAAATTGTAAATCTACGTACTGTGTTTACCTGTTGTGGTGCTCCTCTTGTAATTTGCAGTACGTAGGGTTGACCACCAGGGATGTCCGCTCGAGGATACAGGAACACCTGTCCACGATCCGGGTGGGCAAGAGTAGCACCACACTGGTATCACACTTCGTACAGTACCATGATAAAGATTATCAGTCACTTAGATGGATGATAATTGAGAAAATCCTACCCCAGAAGAGAGGTGGGGATCGATTCAAAATCTTGTCACGACAAGAAATGTACTGAATTTTCAGGCTCCAAACCAAGAGACCTAGGGGCCTGAATTCCGAGTACGATTTTATTAACCATTGGTCCTAGTACTTAGGATTAAGGTTAGGTGTATATGGTACCATGTATAGTCTTAAAATGCTTTGGTAATAGTTAGCCTAATATTCACTATCCATTTAGTAATGTAGCTACTGAGAAAAAACTATCTCAGACATGTACTATATACCTATGAGTTACAAAGGTGTAAGGTCAGCTAGGTGTTTTTGGTAATTTTATATATAGGTGTATAGTTAGAATTTATTTTCAATATCTTATTCACACATATAAATAAACAATAATTAAAAATGTCAATCTATGAGGACACAAAGTTAGCTCCATGATTTCATTATAAGTGTTTATAAGTAAAAGGAACATTATTACTATAATTATTTTGGTATTTTGAATTCGATTAATTTGACCGTTATAATAATCATAGAATAGTGTTTCTTATGAAGTATATATGAATTTATTTATTTATTCATTATCTTGTGAATAGGACCAATGAACTGTTTATGTTAAAGTAGAAATGTAATAGATGTATTTGTATATATGAATTCTGTCCCTTTAAAGAATGATCAACATATCCTCCAATGAAATTTGAGCACTGGATATTTAAACCGGTGTGTATTAAATGGTTTTAATGGCTATGAGTACGGCTTTCCCAGCCGAAACGCGTTAGTCAGTTCTGCTGGAGGGTACACACTCTCTTTGTTATATCTATTTTTAATGTATACCAATAAAACTTGGAATTTTATTTAATATTTGAGTGCTGGGCTTTGTTTCTACTTTTTGGCTTGGAACAAGGGTAAACAACCCAAGAAGCCCGCTGCTGCTCCCAAGACAGCATGAAGGGGCGGCCCCCTATCCGGGACCGGATCTAGTAGGGGCAGACGTTCTTTGTCCAGGCTTGGACAAGAGATGTTCAGGATCCCTGGACACTAAAGATCGTTTCCCAGGGGGTATCAACCTTCCCCAAGGGGAAGGTTTCTTCTTTCACGATTGTCTGTAGACCAGACAAAAAGAGAGGCGTTCTTACGTTGTGTAAAAGACCTCTCCACTATTGGGAGTAATTTGTCCCGTTCCAATGCAGGAACAGGGGCTGGGGTTTTACTAAAATATTTTTTTGGTTCCCAAAAAAGAGGGAACGTTCAGATCCATTTTAGATCTCAAGAGTCTAAACAAGTTTCTCAGAGTCCCATCTTTCAAGATGGAGACGATTCGGAAAATTCTTCCATTGATCCAGGTGGGTCAATATATGACTACCGTGGACTTAAAGGATTGCATATCTTCACATTCCTATCTACAGAGATCATCACCAGTTTCTAAGGTTTGCCTTCTTGGTAAAGCATTTTCAGTTCGTGGCTCTTCCCTTCAGGTTGGCCACGGCACCCAGGATCTTCACGATGGTTCTAGGGCATTGCAGTGGCGCCTTATCTAGATGATATTCTAATCCAGGCGTCTTCTTATCAACTGACAAAGTCTCATACCGACATGGTTCTGTCCTTCCTAAGGACTCATGGGTGGAAGGTGAATCTAGAAAAGAGTTCACTAATTCCACAGACAAGGGTTCCTTTCCTGGGAACTCTAATAGATTCCATATCCATGAAAATCTTCTTGACGGAAGACAGAAGGTTAAAGATTCTGAATACGTGCCGAACCCTTCAGCCCAATCCTCGGCCATCAGTGGCTCAGTGCATGGAGGTAATTGGATTGATGGTGGCGGCAATGGACATCATTCCGTTTGCTCGTTTTCATCTCAGACCTCTACAACTGAGCATGCTCAGACAGTGGAATGGAGATTATGCAGATCTGTCTCCTCAGATAGATCTGGATCAGGAGACAAGAGACTCTCTTCTTTGGTGGTTGTCGCTGTATCATCTGTCCCAAGGGATGTGTTTCCGCAGACCTTCATGGGTGATAGTGACAACTGATGCCAGTCTACTAGGATGGGGTGCAGTCTGGAATTCCCTGAAGGCTCAGGGAGTGTGGACTCGAGCGGAGTCTCTACTTCCCATCAATATTCTGGAGTTGAGAGCAATATTCAATGCGCTTCAAGCTTGGCCTCAGTTGGCTTCGGCCAAATTTATCCGATTTCAGTCGGACAACATCACGACTGTGGCTTACATCAATCATCAGGGAGGAACAAGGAGTTCCTTAGCGATGATAGAAGTATCCAAGATAATTCGATGGGCGGAGGCTCACTCTTGTTATCTGTCAGCAATCTACATCTCAGGAGTGGACAACTGGGAGGCGGATTTTTTGAGCAGGCAGACGTTTCATCCGTGGGAATGGGAACTCCACCCGGAGGTCTTTGCCACCCTGATTCTCAGGTGGGGCAGTCCGGAATTGGATCTGATGGCATCTCGGCAGAATGCCAAGCTCCCGAGGTACTGATCCAGGACCAGGGATCCTCAGGCCGAACTGATAGATGCCTTGGCAGTGCCTTGGTCGTTCAACCTAGCTTATGTGTTCCCACCGTTTGCTTTCCTTTCCCGGGTGAATGCACGGATCAAACAGGAGAAGACTTCTGTGATTCTAATCGCTCCTGCGTGGCCTTGCAGTACTTGGTATGAAGATCTAGTGGACATGTCCTCTCTGCCGTGGCAGCTCCCATTGAGGCAGGACCTTTTCATTCAGGGACCCTTCCATCATACGAATCTAATTTCCCTGCAGCTGACTGCTTGGAGATTGAACGCTTGGTTTTATCTAAGCGGGGGTTCTCTGATGCGGTCATTGATACATTGATAAGATTTACCATAAGATATTGCGTAAATATCTTTATTGGTGCGAATCCAAAGGCTACTCATGGAGTTGGGTTAGGATTCCCAGGATTTTGTCTTTTCTCCAAGAAGAATTGGAGAAAGGGTTGTCAGGAAGTTTAATTTCAGCTTTGTCTATTTTGTTACACAAGCGTCTGGCAGATGTTCCAGATTTTCAATCTTTTTGTCAGGCCCTGTCTAGAATTTGGCCTGTGTTTAGACCAATTGCTCCTCCTTGGACTTTGAATTTAGTTCTTAATTTTCTTCGAGGGGTTCTGTTTGAACCCATGCATTCCATAGATATTAACTCGCAGAGTTTCTGAGCTTTCGGCTTTACAATGTGATTCTCCTTATCTTATTTTCCATGCTGATAAGGTGGTGTTACGTACCAAACCTGGTTTTCTTCCTAAGGTTGTTTCTAACAAGAATATTAATCAGGAAATTGTTGTTCCTTCCTTGTGTCCTAACCCTTCTTCTAAGAAGGAACGTCTGTTACATAATTTGGATGTAGTCCATGCCTTGAAGTTCTACTTGCAGGCGACTAAGGATTTTTGTCAGACATCGTCATTATTTGTTGTTTTTGCTGGTAATCTTAGGGGTCAGAAAGCTATGGCTACCTTTCTTTTTGGCTGAAGAGTATCATCAGTGTTGCATATGAGACTGCTGGACAGCAGCCTCCAAAACGAATTACGGCTCATTCTACTAGGGCTGTGGCTTCCTCATGGGCATTTAAAAATGATGCTTCTGTTGAACAGATTTGCTTGGCGGCAACTTGGTTGTCTCTTCATACTTTTTACAAATTTGATACTTTTGCTTCATCTGAGGCTGTTTTTGGGAGAAAGGTTCTTCAAACAGTGGTGCCTTCTGTTTAGGTTCCTGTCTTGTCCCTCCCTTTCATCCATGGCCTATAGCTTTGGTATTGTATCCCATAAGTAAGGATGAAATCCGTGGACTCGTCATATCTTGTAAAAGAAAAGGAAATTTATGCTTACCTGATTTGTTTCTTTTACGAAATGACGAGTCCACGGCCCACCCTGTTATTTTTTCTGAAGACAGGTTTTTATTTTTGTTAAACTTCAGTCACCTCTGCTCCTTGGCCTTTCCTTTCTCTTCCTAACTTCGGTCGAATGACTGGAGGGGGTGGGAAGGGAGGGGCTATATATACAGCATCTTCTGTGGAGCTCTTTGCCTCCTCCTGCTGACCAGGAGGCGATATCCCATAAGGATAAAATCCGTGGACTCGTCATATCTTAAAATAAACAAATTTATCAGGTAAGCATAAATTTCCTTTTTCTCACTTTACATATAAGGTGGCAAATTATCAATTTTTCAATCAAGATGGTATTTTTGTGTAAAAGCTATGTTTTTTTTTTGTGTGTTTTTTTTAACTTTCTTTCTTGTAACTTTTTTTACAGTGCTTATGGTCTACATTAGACAATGCTAGCACTTAACATTTTTATGTTTTATGTTCTTTGTGGAAAAAGTAAAGAAAAAATAAAGAAAATTTAAAGCCAAATAGTTTTTAGAAATCACTCGATCTGCATCAGTTTAAAATTCATCTTAATAGGCTTCTTTTCTATGCACAATCGTTTATTATTCTAATGGTTCTGAAAAGAAACTTTGGCAAGATGTAGCCTGCCATGTCATATTTTTTTATTTTTTGTTTTGTAGATTTCAACACTGCAGAACATCTGCTCAGTACATTTTGTTGTCTGTCTTTTCTTATACAAATAAATATTTCTTCTTTTTTTGTAGCTAACGCTGACGCCGGCACAGCAGCAGATGTTAATACAGCAGGCACAGGCACAGCTGCTGGCAGCTGCAGTGCAGCATTCTGCCAGCCAGCAACACAGTGCAGCTGGTGCCACCATCTCTGCCTCTGCTGCAACTCCCATGACACAGATTCCCCTTTCACAACCAATACAGATTCCACAGGTAAATACAGATGCATTATAATGAACTTATTGTACATATTCATTTCAGAATGTTGATTGCACTTTCACTACCACAGTGCTACAGGTCTATGTATTGCTCTCTCTCATGTGTTTCTAATGCCCATGTAGTCTTAAAGTGATAATAAATCCTGTCATTTGTAAAACACCAGGATTTCTCCTGTTAAGTGTGGTCAGTCCACGGGTCATCATTACTTCTGGGATATTAACTCCTCCCCAACAGGAAGTGCAAGAGGATTCACCCAGCAGAGCTGCTATATAGCTCCTCCCCTCTACGTCACACCCAGTCATTCTCTTGCACCCAACTAATAGATAGGATGTGTGAGAGGACTGTGGTGATTATACTTAGTTTTATACCTTCAATCAAAAGTTTATTTTATAACAGCACCGGAGTGTGTTGTTCCTTCTCTGGTAGAATTTGAAGAAGAATCTACCTGATTTTTTTGTATGATTTTAGCCGGCATAGTTAAGATCATATTGCTGTTCTCGGCCATCTGAGGAGTGAGGTAAACTTCAGATCAGGGGACAGCGGGCAGGTTAATCTGCAAAGAGGTATGTAGCAGCATATTATTTTCTGACAATGGAATTGACTGAGAAAATTCTGCCATACCGATATAATGTAAGCTCAGCCTTAAATGCAGTAGTAGCAACTGGTATCAGGCTGTCATGTATGTATATTTTACACTTCAGTATTCTGGGGAATGGCACTTCACTGGGATAATACTGTATGCATAAGACTTTAGCCTAATTTGCAGTGACTAGCAACTGGCTTTCTAATGACATTTCATTTATTTGATGTTAAACGTTTTTGCTGGCATGTTAAATCGTTTAATTTTCTGAGGTACTGGGTGAAAAAATGTTTTGGGCACTGTTTTTTTCCACTTGGCAGTCGTTTTATTTAATTTAAGACAGTTTACTGATCTCCCTCACTGTTGTGTGTGAGGGGGAGGGACCTATTTGGGCGCTTTCGCTACGCATCAAAAAATTCAGTCAGAAGTCTCTTGTCTTCCCTGCATGATCCGGTTCGTCTCTACAGAGCTCAGGGGTCTTCAAAACTTCTTTTGAGGGAGGTAATCACTCACAGCAGAGCTGTGAGATTGTAGCTGACTGTGATAAAAAACGTTTATTTCTGTACTTTTTTTCTGCTATCAGGGTTAGTTATCCATTACTAATGGGGGCAATCCTTTGCTAAAATTGTGTTTTTACCGGAAAAGATTTGATGTTATAGTTTCTCAGTTTATTATTTCTCAACTGTCATAACTTTTTTCTGTGCTTCTTAAAGGCACAGTACGTTTTCATACTATTTGTAAATTACTTTGAAAAGTATTTCCAAGTTGCTAGTGTGTTAAACATGTCTGATTCAGAGGAATATCTCTGTGCTATATGTGCTAAAGCCAAAGTGGAGCCCAATAGAAATTTATGTACTAATTGCATTGATGCTACTTTAAATAAAAGTCAATCTGTACAAATTGAACATATTTCACCAAACAACGAGGGGAGAGTTATGCCGACTAACTCGCCTCACGTGTCAGTACCTGCATCTCCCGCTCGGGAGGTGCGTGATATTGTAGCGCCGAGTACATCAGGGCGGCCATTACAAATCACATTACAGGATATGGCTAATGTTATGACTGAAGTTTTGGCTAAATTACCAGAATTAAGAGGTAAGCGTGATCACTCTGGGGTGAGAACAGAGTGCGCTGTTGATAATAGGGCCATGTCTGATACTGCGTCACAGTATGCTGAACATGAGGACGGAGAGCTTCAATCTGCAGGTGACGGTTCTGATCCCAATAGAATGGATTCAGACATTTCTAATTTTAAGTTTAAACTCGAAAACCTCCGTGTACTGTTAGGGGAGGTATTAGCAGCTCTGGGATTGTAACACCGTTGCAATCCCAGAGAAATTATGTAGGCTGGATAGATACTATGCGGTACCGGCGAGTACCGACGTATTTCCTATACCTAAGAGGCTTACAGAGATAATTACTAAGGAGTGGGATAGGCCCGGTGTACCCTTTTCCCCCCCTCCTGTGTTTAGAAAAATGTTTCCAATAGACGCCACCACACGGGACTTATGGCAGACGGTCCCTAAGGTGGAGGGAGCGGTTTCTACTCTGGCTAAGCGTACCACTATCCCGGTGGAGGATAGCTGTGCCTTTTCAGATCCAATGGATAAAAAATTAGAGGGTTACCTTAAGAAAATGTTTGTTCAACAAGGTTTTATATTGCAACCCCTTGCATGTATTGCGTCTGTCACGGCCGCGGCCGCTTTTTGGTCCGAGTCCCTGGAAGAGACTCTTGACTCAATAACTATAGATGAGATTTCAAACAAGCTTAAGACACTTAAGCTAGCTAATTCATTTATTTCGGATGCCGTAGTACATTTAACTAAACTTACGGCTAAAAATTCCGGATTCGCCATTCAGGCACGCAGAGCACTGTGGCTAAAATCCTGTTCAGCTGACGTTACTTCTAAATCTAAATTACTTAACATACCTTTCAAAGGGCAGACCTTATTCGGGCCCGGGTTGAAAGAAATTATCGCTGACATTACAGGAGGTAAAGGCCATGCCCTGCCTCAAGACAGAGCCAAACCTAAGGCTAGACAGTCTAATTTTCGTTCCTTTCGTAATTTCAAAGCAGGAGCAGCATCAACTTCCTCTGCACCAAAACAGGAAGGAGCTGTTGCTCGCTACAGACAAGGCTGGAGACCTAACCAGTCCTGGAACAAGGGCAAGCAGGCCAGGAAACCTGCTGCTGCCCCTAAGACAGCATGAATTGAGGGCCCCCGATCCGGGAACGGATCTAGTGGGGGGCAGACTTTCTCTCTTCGCCCAGGCTTGGGCAAGAGATGTCCAGGATCCCTGGGCGTTAAAGATCATATCTCAGGGATATCTTCTGGACTTCAAATCCTCTCCCCCAAAAGGGAGATTTCATCTGTCAAGGTTGTCAACAAACCAAATAAAGAAAGAGGCGTTTCTACGCTGTGTACAAGATCTTTTACTAATGGGAGTGATCCATCCGGTTCCGCGGTCGGAACAAGGACAAGGGTTTTACTCAAATCTGTTTGTGGTTCCCAAAAAAGAGGGAACTTTCAGGCCAATCTTGGATTTAAAGATCCTAAACAAATTCCTAAGAGTTCCATCGTTCAAAATGGAAACTATTCGGACAATCTTACCCATGATCCAAAAGGGTCAGTACATGACCACAGTGGATTTAAAGGATGCTTACCTTCACATACCGATTCACAAAGATCATTACCGGTATCTAAGGTTTGCCTTCCTAGACAGGCATTACCAGTTTGTAGCTCTTCCATTCGGATTGGCTACGGCTCCAAGAATCTTCACAAAGGTTCTGGGTGCTCTTCTGGCGGTACTAAGACCGCGAGGAATTTCGGTAGCTCCGTACCTAGACGACATTCTGATACAAGCTTCAAGCTTTCAAACTGCCAAGTCTCATACAGAGTTAGTACTGGCATTTCTGAGGTCGCATGGATGGAAGGTGAACGAAAAGAAGAGTTCTCTCTTTCCACTCACAAGAGTTCCCTTCTTTGGGACTCTTATAGATTCTGTAGAAATGAAGATTTACCTGACAGAAGACAGGTTAACAAAGCTTCAAAATGCATGCCGTGTCCTTCATTCCATTCAACACCCGTCAGTAGCTCAATGCATGGAGGTGATCGGCTTAATGGTAGCGGCAATGGACATAGTACCCTTTGCACGCCTACATCTCAGACCACTGCAATTGTGCATGCTAAGTCAGTGGAATGGGGATTACTCAGACTTGTCCCCTACTCTGAATCTGGATCAAGAGACCAGAAATTCTCTTCTATGGTGGCTTTCTCGGCCACATCTGTCCAGGGGGATGCCATTCAGCAGGCCAGACTGGACAATTGTAACAGACGCCAGCCTACTAGGTTGGGGCGCTGTCTGGAATTCTCTGAAGGCTCAGGGACAATGGAATCAGGAGGAGAGTCTCCTGCCAATAAACATTCTGGAATTGAGAGCAGTTCTCAATGCCCTTCTGGCTTGGCCCCAGTTAACAACTCGGGGGTTCATCAGGTTTCAGTCGGACAACATCACGACTGTAGCTTACATCAACCATCAGGGAGGGATAAGAAGCTCCCTAGCAATGATGGAAGTATCAAAGATAATTCGCTGGGCAGAGTCTCACTCTTGCCACCTGTCAGCAATCCACATCCCGGGAGTGGAGAACTTGGAGGCGGATTTCCTAAGTCGTCAGACTTTTCATCCGGGGGAGTGGGAACTTCACCCGGAGGTTTTTGCCCAAATTCTTCGAAGTTGGGGAAAACCAGAGATAGATCTCATGGCGTCTCGACAGAACGCCAAGCTTCCTCGTTACGGGTCCAGATCCAGGGATCCAGGAGCGGTTCTGATAGATGCTTTGACAGCACCTTGGACCTTCGGGATGGCTTATGTGTTTCCACCCTTCCCGATGCTTCCTCGATTGATTGCCAGAATCAAACAGGAGAGAGCATCAGTGATTCTAATAGCGCCTGCATGGCCACGCAGGACTTGGTATGCAGATCTAGTGGACATGTCATCCTGTCCACCTTGGTCTCTGCCTCTGAGACAGGACCTTCTGATCCAGGGTCCCTTCAAACATCAAAATCTAATTTCTCTGAAGCTGACTGCTTGGAAATTGAACACTTGATTTTATCAAAACGTGGTTTTTCTGAGTCAGTAATTGATACCTTAATACAGGCTAGGAAGCCTGTTACCAGAAAGATTTACCATAAAATATGGCGTAAATACTTATATTGGTGCGAATCCAAGAGTTACTCATGGAGTAAGGTTAGGATTCCTAGGATATTGTCTTTTCTACAAGAAGGTTTAGAAAAGGGTTTATCCGCTAGTTCCTTAAAGGGACAGATTTCAGCTCTGTCCATTCTTTTACACAAACGTCTGTCAGAGGTTCCGGACGTTCAAGCTTTTTGTCAGGCTTTAGCTAGGATCAAGCCTGTGTTTAAAACTGTTGCTCCACCATGGAGTTTGAACTTAGTTCTTAATGTTTTACAGGGTGTTCCGTTTGAACCCCTTCATTCCATTGATATCAAGCTGTTATCTTGGAAAGTTCTGTTTTTAATGGCTATTTCCTCGGCTCGAAGAGTCTCTGAGTTATCTGCCTTACATTGTGATTCTCCTTATCTGATTTTTCATTCAGACAAGGTAGTTCTGCGTACTAAACCTGGGTTCTTACCTAAGGTGGTCACTAACAGGAATATCAATCAAGAGATTGTTGTTCCATCTTTGTGTCCTAATCCTTCTTCGAAGAAGGAACGTCTTCTACACAATCTAGATGTAGTCCGTGCCCTGAAATTTTATCTACAGGCAACTAAGGATTTTCGACAAACGTCTTCCCGGTTTGTCGTTTATTCTGGTCAGAGGAGAGGTCAAAAAGCTTCGGCTACCTCTCTCTCTCTTTGGCTTTGTAGCATAATACGTTTAGCCTATGAGACTGCTGGACAGCAGCCTCCTGAAAGAATTACAGCTCATTCTACTAGAGCTGTGGCTTCCACTTGGGCCTTTAAGAATGAGGCTTCTGTTGAACAGATTTGCAAGGCTGCAACTTGGTCTTCTCTTCATACTTTTTCCAAATTTTACAAATTTGACACTTTTGCTTCTTCGGAGCCTGTTTTTGGGAGAAAGGTTCTTCAGGCAGTGGTTCCTTCCGTATAAAGAGCCTGCCTGTCCCTCCCGTCATCCGTGTACTTTAGCTTTGGTATTGGTATCCCAGAAGTAATGATGACCCGTGGACTGACCACACTTAACAGGAGAAAACAAAATTTATGCTTACCTGATAAATTCCTTTCTCCTGTAGTGTGGTCAATCCACGGCCCGCCCTGTTTTTTATGACAGGTCAAAATTTTTTAAATTATACTCCAGTCACCACTGCACCCTTTGGCTTCTCCTTTCTCGTTGGTTCTCTGTCGAGTGACTGTGTGTGACGTAGAGGGGAGGAGCTATATAGCAGCTCTGCTGGGTGAATCCTCTTGCACTTCCTGTTGGGGAGGAGTTAATATCCCAGAAGTAATGATGACCCGTGGACTGACCACACTACAGGAGAAAGGAATTTATCAGGTAAGCATAAATTTTGTTTTACCATTGGAACAAATAAAGGGGACTTTCAGTCTTGAAGTATAAAATACTTCGTGCTGAAAGTTCCTTTATTTGTTTGAAGCGTTCGCCGCACTGAGCTCCTCAAGCAGCCCATGGCAGAACGCTATTTTGTGGAGAGGTAACGTTTCCATCTCCTTAGCAAACAGCCAGCTGGCGCCAAGCCGGATAGCCCGCACAGCTATTGGTTAAGAGGTGGAAACGTCACCTCTCTGCAAAATAGCATTCTGCTGTTGGCTGCCTGAGGCGATCAGTGCGCCGAACGCTTTAGACAAATTAAAGGAACTTAAAGTACAGGTAGCCCTCAAGTTTACGCCGGGGTTACGTTACAGAAGGAATGGTTGTAAATCGAAACAGTTGTAAATTGAAACCCAGTTTATAATGTAAGTCAATGGGAAGTGAGGGAGTTAGGTTCCAGGCCCCTCTCAAAATTGTCATAAGTAACACCTAATACATTATTTTTAAAGCTTTGAAATGAAGACTTTAAATTCTAAACAGCATTATAAACCTAATAAAATAATCACACAACACAGAATATATAATTAAACTAAGTTAAATGAACAAAAACATTTGCTAAACAGCATTATAAACCTAATAAAATAATAAACAGACTTTACTTGCATTTTTCTGCAAACAGTTCTTTCTATGCATTCCAATCTGGACTGATTTATAGTCAGGAAGATCTTGTTCCTTTGCAAGCTGATAGCGATAGCTCAGGTCTGGTTAAACTGATTAATTTCAGCTTGCTTGGCTTGCATATCTTTGCTGCAACACAAGCGGACAGCTCCACCTACTGGCTATTTTAAGCAATGCACTGCTTCTCAATGTTTTTCAATAGCAGTCACATGACTGAAAAAAAGGTTGTTGTTCTGAAACGGTGCAAATTGAACCGTTGTAAACCAAGGGCCACCTGTATGAAGTATTTTATACTTTATGACTGAAAGTCCCCTTATTTGTTCTAGGGTTGCACCGATACCAATACTAGTATCGGTATCAGTGCCGATACCAAGTATTTGCATGAGTACTTGTACTCATGCAAATGCACCAATACTGAAACCGATACCTCCACTTCCTACCCATACATCATCTTGTGGTGTTTTTTAAACTGCATGTTCCCATTTCATTTAAGCTGGAGTGGAAACTTAACTAAAACTTGTTCACTTCAGTTCTGCCAATACAAATTGCTGTTATTTGTATTATATTATTGTACGTTAGAGCAGTGCTCCAAAAGCCGCTACTATACACCTCGTTCAGGCAAACCCCTGAAGTACTGGGCAGTTAATAAACTGAGATTTCCAGCTCTGGCTAAAATGACCCAAAAATAGATTTCTGCCCCATGCAGTAGTGTGAAAAGTGAAAGACTGTTCAGCTTAGCGTCAAATGTCCTTACTGATAGCAGAAACAGAATTATAACTGAACATGCAGAGATGCTTCTGTTCATTAAAAATAACTTGCCACTAACTTTTAAAAAATATTCAAATAGCTAGATTGCCTGTTATACTGCTAGTTCTCATCTTGAACAAGTATGTTCAAAACATACTGTACTCTGAGGACTGAGAATAAAAAGCAGCCCTGGAAAAATATGAAGACCAGTCCTAGTCAGAAGAATTCAAATGCCCCATTTTTCTCAAAGGGGATTACTGGGACACTCCTTTCCCAATATTTTTTCCAGAATTAAATTATATTATATTTGTATTAAATACAAATGTCAGATTGATGTTATATAGACACCATACAACCCAATAGCATCCAGTAATCACCCCTTTAAATTGTAGCTTTCCAGCCACAGCTGCTGCAGCTGTTATTTGTTGTTATTAATATATTTGATTGTAATATTTATTTATAAACATGTTCTGTGAACTTTGTGACAACAAATAAAACTATTTTATTATTTCAAAATGTCTTTTGAGTTACAGTTCATAATTATAAAGAAGCTTTCTTAATTCATTAGTCTGCATTGTGCTTGGAAAACTGTCATGATATTAAAAAAGAAGTATCGGTAATTGGTATCGAGTATTTGAAAAAAAGTATCAGTACTTGTACTCGGTCTTAAAAAAATGGTATTGGTGCAACCCTAATTTGTTCCAATAGTAAATCCTTGAGTTTCACAAAAGGGATATGAAACTCACTTTTTATTTCATGTTTCAGATAGAGCATACAATCTTAAGACACTTTCTAATTTACCCCTTTTTATAAAACATTTTCTCTTGGAATCTTTATTTGAAAAAGCAGGACTGTAAGCTTAGGAGTCGGCCCCATTTTTGGTTAAGCACCTTGGTTAGCACTTGCTGATCGGTGGCTACATTTAGCCACCAATTGGCAAGCGCTACTCAGGTGCTGAACCAAAAAACAAAATGTATGCTTACCTGATAAATGTATTTATTTCTTGACACGGTGAGTGCACGGATCATCATCAATTACTGTTGGGAATATCACTCCTGGCCAGCAGGAGGAGGCAAAGAGCACCACAGTAAAACTGTTAAGTATCACTTCCCTTCTCACAACCCCCAGTCATTCGACCGAAGAAAAGAGGAAATAACACAAGGTGCAGAGGTGCCTGAGGTTTATATGAAAAACTGTCTGAGAAACGGGCCGGGACCGTGTCAAGAAAGAAAAAAATTTATCAGGTAAGCATAAATTTTGTTTTCTTTCTAATGACACGGTGAGTCCATGGATCATCATCATAAATTACTGTTGGGAATCAATACCCAAGATAGAAGACACAGATAAGGGAGGGACAAGGCAGGAACCTAAACAGAAGGCACCGCTGCTTGAAGAACTTTTCTCCCAAAAGAAGCCTCAGCTGAGGAAAAAGTATCAAACTAAAAGAATTTAGAAAGAGTATGCAAAGATGACAAGGTGCAACCCTGCAAATCTGTTCCACAGAAGCTTCATTCTTGAAAGCCCAGGAAGAAGACAGCCCTATGAAATGAGCTGTGATTTCCTCAGGAGCTTGCTGTCCAGCAGTCTCATAGGTCAAATGGATAACACTCTTCAGCCAAAGGAAAGCAAAGTAACCGAAGCTTTCTGACCCTTGCGTTTCCCAGAAAACAAACATATAAGACAGAGGACTGACAACACTCCTTGGTCGCCTGCAGAAAGAATTTCAGCACACGAACATCATCTAGGTTATAAACAAAGAAGGAACAACTATTTCCTTATTATATTCTTGAACGAAACAACTTTAGGCAAGAAACCCAACCTAGTATGCAAAATGACCTTATCAAAATGAAAGATCAGGGAAATCGCACTGTCGCGCCGAGAGCTCTGAAACTCTCAGAGTAGACTATTTCCATTTTTCTTCAGACACCAAAAACTTCACCTCTTCCTTGTACTGAAGGAAAAGAGAATGACTGGGGGTTGTGGGAAGGTAAGTGATACTTAACAGCTTTGCTGTGGTGCTCTTTGCCTCCTCCTGCTAGCCAGGAGTGATATTCCCAACAGTAATTGATGATGATCCGTGGACTCACCGTGTCATTAGAAAGAAATGGGCTTTTATTTTAAATATAGGAATTTAAAAAAAATATTTTTATTTGACTAATTAAAAAAATAATCGGCCGATTAGATTACGAAAATAGTTGGTTGCAGCCCTAATGTGGACTAAGAGTTTGTAGCTTTTGTGGGTATCCTGCATGTGGCATTTTACTGAGCTGTGTTCAGCTCTGAGACTTGATAATTTGAATACAGTGACCTATAAGTAAAATGTTTTATTTCTTTTGTATATTCATACAACTTAAAAAAAACTTTGCTGATGCGTTATGACAAAATTAGCCAAATTGTGATTCATCTGTTTTCTGCTTTTTAGGATCTGCAGCAGTTACAGCAATTTCAGCAGCAAAATCTTAATCTGCAGCAATTTGTGTTGGTACATCCAACAACTAACTTGCCGCAAGCGCAATTTATCATCTCACAGACGCCGCAAGGGCAACAAGGTAGGTAGCCAGTTTACAACATTCAGTGGGTGGTGATAATATAATATGAATTCCTTCTTTCTTTTGCAAGATGTACCGAGTCCACGGTTTCATCCTTACTTGTGGGATATTATCCTTCCTAACAGGAAGTGGCAAAGAGAGCACCCACAGCAGAGCTGTCTATATAGCTCCCCCTTAACTCCACCCCCCAGTCATTCTCTTTGCCGGCTCTAAGCAGGAAGGGTAAAGTGAAAGATGTGTTAAACTGTTAGTTTTTATTTTTCTTCAAGCAAGAATTTATTTTTAAATGGTACCGGTGTGTACTATTTACTCTCAGGCAGGAGATGGATGAAGATTTCTGCCTAGAGGATGATGATCTTAGCATTTGTAACTAAGGTCCACTGCTGTTCCCACAGAAGCTGAGGAGTACAGGAAAACGTCAGTGTGAGGAACGGTTTCTTGCTATACAGCAATGAGGTATGTTCAGTCATTTTTTCTGCAGAGACTGTGATAACTCAGAAAGGCTGACAGTATCCCCATTAGGGGAAGGGTAAGCAGTAATCCTAGTTTTATAAGGGGCATTACTAGCTTGCATAAAGGGCTATACTTATGGGCACTTAGTTTGTATATGATATATAAGGCAAACGTTTGTGTGTTCTGGGAGTACTGTTTATTTTTCTTAAGGGACAACTGTTTGAGGGTACACTTGGCTTGTTTGGGGTTTTTTATAACCCACATGGCTTAAAAAACGTTTGGCACCTAACCAGGCTTGGAACAAGGGTAAACAGGCCAAAAAGCCTGCTGCTGCCACTAAGACAGCATGAAGGGGTAGCCCCCGATCCGGGACCGGATCTAGTAGGGGGCAGACTCTCTCTCTTTGCTCAGGCCTGGGCAAGAGACGTTCAGGACTCCTGGGCCGTAGAAATTGTAACCCAGGGATATCTTCTAGATTTCAAAGATTCTCCTCCAAGGGGGAGATTCCATCTTTCTCAATTGTCTGTAAACCAGACAAAAAGAGAGGTGTTCTTACGCTGTGTAGAAGACCTTTTTACCATGGGAGTGATCTGGCCAGTTCCGAAAGCAGAACAGGGACAAGGTTTCTACTCCAATCTGTGGTTCCCAAAAAAGAGGGAACCTTCAGACCAATTCTAGATCTCAAGATCCTAAACCAATTCCTAAGAGTTCCATCCTTCAAGATGGAGACCATTCGGACTATTTTACCAATGATCCTGGAGGGTCAATATATGACCACCGTGGATTTAAAGGATGCGTATGTACACATTCCTATCCACAAAGATCATCACCAGTTCCTCAGGTTTGCCTTTCTGGACAGGCATTACCAGTTTGTGGCTCTTCCCTTCGGGTTGGCCACGGCGCCAAGAATCTTCACAAAGGTGCTAGGGTCCCTTCTGGCGGTCCTAAGGCCGCGGGGCATAGCAGTGGCGCCTTATCTAGACGACATCCTAATTCAAGCGTCGACTTTCCAACTAGCCAAGTCTCACACGGACTAAGTGTTGGCCTTTCTAAGATCTCATGGGTGGAAGATGAACGTGAAAAAGAGTTCTTATTCCTCTCACAAGAGTTCCATTCCTGGGAACTCTGATAGATTCGGTGGACATGAAAAATTTTCTGACGGAGGTCAGAAAATCAAAGATTTTAACCACCTGCCGAGCTCTTCATTCCATTCCTCGGCCGTCAGTGGCTCAGTGTATGGAGGTAATCAGACTTATGGTAGTGGCAATGGACATAGTTCCGTTTGCTCGCTTGCATCTCAGATCACTGCAACTATGCATGCTCAAACAGTGGAATGGGGATTATGCAGATTTATCTCCTCAGATAAATCTGGATCAAGAGACCAGAGACTCTCTTCTTTGGTGGCTGTCACAAGATTACCTGTCCCGGGGAATGTGTTTCCGCAGGCCAGCATGGGTTATAGTGATGACGGACGCCAGCCTACTGGGCTGGGGTGCAGTCTGGAATTCCTTGAAAGCACAGGGTTTGTGGACTTAGGAGGCGGCCTCCTACCGATAAATATTCTAGAATTAAGAGCGATATTCAATGCTCTTCAGACGTGGCCTCAGCTGGCTTCGGCCGGATTCATCCGATTTCAGTCGGACAACATCACGACTGTGACTTATAGCAATCATCAGGGGGAACAAGGAGTTCCTTGGCAATGGTGGAAGTTTCCAGGATAATCCGATGGGCAGAGACTCACTCACTCTTGCCATCTATCAGCGATCTATATCCCAGGGGTAGAAAACTGGGAGGCAGATTTTCTAAGTCGTCAGACTTTTCATCCGGGGGAGTGGGAACTCCATCCGGAGGGGTTTGCTCAACTGGTTCGGCTATGGGGCACACGAGAATTGGATCTGATGGCGTCTTGTCAGAACACCAAACTTCCTTGTTACGGATCCAAGTCCAGGGATCCTCAGGCAGTACTGATAGATGCTCTAGCAGTACCCTGGTCGTTCAACCTGGCTTATGTGTTTCCACCGTTCCCTCACCTTCCGCGTCTGATTGCCAGAATCAAACAGGAGAGAGCTTCAGTGATTTTGATAGCGCCTGCGTGGCCATGCAGGACTTGGTATGCAGACCTGGTGGACATGTCATCTCTGCCACTGCGACAGGACCTTCTGATTCAAGGTCCGTTCAAGCATCCAAATCTAATTTCTCTGCAACTGACTGCTTGGAGATTGAACGTTTGATTTTATCAAAGCGGGGTTTCTCTGAGTCGGTCATAGATACCTTGATTCAGGCTCGAAAGCCTGTCACCAGGAAAATCTATCATAAGATATGGCGTAAATATCTTTTTTGGTGCGAATCCAAAGGCTACTCGTGGAGTAAGATCAGGATTCCTAGGATTTTGTCCTTTCTTCAAGAAGGATTGGAGAAAGGATTGTCAGCTAGTTCCTTAAAAGGACAGATATCTGCTCTGTCTATTTTGTTGCACAAGCGTCTGGCAGATGTCCCAGACGTTCTGGCTTTTTGTCAGGCTTTAGTTAGAATCTAGCCTGTTTAAACCTGTTGCTCCGCCATGGTGTCTAAATTTAGTTCTTAGAGTTCTTCAGGGGGTTCCGTTTGAACCCATGCATTCCATAGATATTTAAAATTCTATCTTGGAATGTTCTGTTTCTAGTTGCTATCTCTTCAGCTCGAAGTTTCTGAATTATCTGCATTACAATGTGACTCGCCTTATCTTGTTTTCCATGCTGATAAGGTGGTTTTGCATACCAAACCTGGGTTCCTCCCTAAGGTGGTTACTAACAGGAATATCAATCAGGAGATTGTTGTTCCTTCTCTGTGTCCTAATCCTTCTTCTAAGAAGGAACGTTTATTGCACAACTTGGACGTGGTTCGTGCTTTGAAGTTCTATTTGCAGGCAACCAAAGATTTTCGTCAATCATCATCTTTGTTGTCTATTCTGGAAAACGTAGGGGTCAAAAGGCTACGGCTACCTCTCTCTTTCCTTTTGGCTGAAAAGCATCATCCATTTGGCTTATGAGACTGCTGGACAGCAGCCTCCTGAAAGAATTACTGCTCACTCTACTAGAGCGGTGGCTTCCACATGGGCTTTTAAAAATGATGCTTCTGTTGAATAGATTTGTAAGGCTACGACTTGGTCTTCGCTTCATACCTTTTCCAAATTTTCCAAATTTGATACTTTTGCTTCTTCTGAGGCTATTTTTGGGAGAGAGGTTTTGCAAGCAGTGGTGCCTTCCGTTTAGTTTCCTGTCTTGTCCCTCCCTTCATCCGTGTCCTAAAGCTTTGGTATTGGTATCCCACAAGTAAGGATGAATCCGTTGACTCGGTACATCTTGCATAAGAAAACAAAATTTATGCTTACCTGATAAATTTCTTTCTTTTGCGATGTACCGAGTCCCTGGCTCGCCATGTCTATTCAAGACGGATAGTATTTTTTATTGAAAACTTGGATCACCTCTGCACCTTATAGTTTCTCCTTTTTCTTCCTTGGCCTTCAGTCGAATGACTGGGGGGTGGAGTTAAGGGGGGAGCTATATAGACAGCTTTGCTGTGGTGCTCTCTTTGCCACTTCCTGTTAGGAAGGATAATATCCCACAAGTAAGGATGAATCCGTGGACTCGGTACATCGCAAAAGAAAGAAATTTATCAGGTAAGCATAAATTTTGTTTTCATTGATGAAACTTTACATTGCACCATATTTGTAGAAATAAATGAAAGCCGCTCTCCAGCCCGTCGCAAGCTTCTTCCTACGTCAACAATGATGATTCCGTCATCCTCCAATCACGGCTTCCCCCTGGGGACCCCGTGATTGGAGGAAGGCCGGAATTGTCATTTCTGATGTAGGAAGAGGCTTGCGACATGCGGGGGAAGCAGCGATCCGGCTTTCAAAACAGAGGTATTTCTACAAATATGGTGCAATGTAAAGTTTCATCAATGAAAGTGCCCCTATTTTTAATAGTATTTTTAAAAACCGGGCACTACTTGATGAAACTTTACATTCACTTTAATACCAAAAACCTGGTAGCTTCAAGGCTGGTAAAACTTGTTCTATGGTTACAACACTTATTTTCAAGTTCTCCGGGTAAAAAAATTGATACATTGATATAAAAAAGAATGAGGAAAAATTCTTGTTTTTATAAACATTCACAATTTTGTACCAAAAGATCTTCAGCTTCCAAAGAAACATTTTGTACACAGTTTAAAAATGTGGACATGGTAGGCCCTCGTCATATCAGGGTTTTTGTTTCTCTCAGAAGTTTTGTTTCTCCTTTATTATGCTATCTTGCAGCATCTATAAAGCTTCTGTAAGTTCCTTTATACTTTTTTTTTTTTAAAAAAATTTATGCATGTATTTTTATTGAGGTTGTGCGAATACATAAAGAAAAAAACAAAACAAAACGAATGCCATGTGACAACAATACAATCCAGTCAGTTAAATAATAAGCCATGAGACAAGGTAAATAAGAGTGACTGACAAAGATTGGAAAAGAGTGGGTTATTGAAACCTCTATTTTTTCATATTTGTTGCGTAATTGAGTGACTATTTAGCCGGCCACTTGTGGACCAAGTGATTAAGGAGAAGGGATGGAGTAGGATAGTCACTCTAAGGACCCAATGGAGCCTTAATGACATTGCCTAAGTGTGAAAATCAAGATATATGCCAAAATAAGGCAATATAGTTATAATGCTAAAATATAAACTTGTGTTGGGTTCGGATTAGAGTGATAAACGCCGCTTAAGATTTGTATTGGTGGGGGGGAGGGGGCGTAGTATGCGTTACATAGTTCACAGTAACTTCAGAACTGCAAAATTTAGATGAAAACTCAAGACCTATTCAAGTATGTAGTAACAATAGTGACAGTAACTATAACATCCTCTATACAGCTAATGCACCAGCAGTAACTATTCCCTCACATTAAACTAAAAGCTACATCTTGATCCTTACAAGTGTGTATGAGATTTGAGAGGGAAGCAGCTAAGTGCTATGTAAAGATCAGAGATTAATTTATGCGTAGTTTAGATTATTTTATCTGCAGCCTCATAAGAGCATTTACCAGAAAAAATGGTTAAGTAACCAACCACACAGTTTGACAGCTTATGTTGGAGTCTAGAAAGTTATCCCTTTGTTACCTTATCTCACGCCTATGAGTATAATATCAGGGCCAAATACTATATTTATGGCTGCTGTGCCTCAAATATCTGTAGTGAGAGACTAGTATATACCCATATGTATATATACCAACACATGGTACCGGGTTTCGAGGTAACTTGCCGTATTTATGTGCGAGGGTTGGGAGACATCCTATTAATAAAAACTAAATAGAAGGTAGGATGCCTGCGGGAAAGCATACAGTAACTAGTTGCACTCTACTAACCTCCTAGAGCCATTCAAACCATTAGGGGACACACCCCTGATACCTATTTTACAGATATGAGGGTATAAATTAATAGTGGCTATGGTCTATGTGTCCTCTAAATAAATAATACACTAGTGATATATATCCAACTAATTGCACTGAAATAGATAATGTAAACAACAAAAAATGTACAAAGCTAAATAACAAGATAACTTTCAAACTTTCACAAGCTGTCCCCCCTTTCTCTCGCGGGAACTATATATACACTCTAAATGAGAAACCTATGGCCCCTGTCTCAGAACATAGCCAATCGTCACCGGTGTCTTGTAAATACTTATGTGGTATCAGAATGGGACCGTACAGGACAATTACGGCAAGAGGCCGAAACATGTCGGACTGTTGCTTACGTGTGTTTATTTTTTAAGTGCTTTTGGTGCTTCCATGTTTTTTACCATAAGTGGATTACAATAAAGGATTTCAAGTTTTACTTCGCTCTGGACTTTTATTCTCAAGATTTTATATATATATATATATATATATATATATATATATATATATATATATATATATATATATATTTATATTAACAAATGATGCAAGTAACAAGTCTGAGCTGGCTCAAAACCACATATATCGGGGTTTTCTGACTCCTCTCATGACTTTAGATATCATTGCTCCATAAGAAAGAAGATCATATGCAAGTTTTAAAGGCCCATTAAAGTTCCTGTCCTAAATGGAGATGTGTAATATAGTAGCTAAGACTGTCTAGTCTGTCCCGGTCGCAGACAGCCGGACAGTTGTTCCATATGCTATATACAGTAATATAATGCCAGCAAGGGAATTGATGAAGCAACCTGAGGATATAACCTACAATGTCCTATTAGGATAGTGGTGATGACTAATGAGAAGTGTGAATAGTCAGAATTGTAGACACGCTATCCTGAACAGAGAAGTCATATCGGAGAGAGGCCATTTACATACATAAACTAGCTAATGTACCCCACATACACAGATATAAAATACATAAAAATTGTTGTTAGGTCCATATTAAACTATGCCTAGAAATAATTAGTGACATGGCATAAAAAGTGGGTATTAATATCCAGAGTGTCTATAACCCCAATAGT
This sequence comes from Bombina bombina, assembly GCF_027579735.1. Classification (NCBI taxonomy): domain Eukaryota; kingdom Metazoa; phylum Chordata; class Amphibia; order Anura; family Bombinatoridae; genus Bombina; species Bombina bombina. Next base: position 69,665,739 of record NC_069501.1, on the reverse strand, counting down.
GCAGTATAAACAACATTGTGAATCATAGAAGGCAAACATAGTGAGAACACAATATACCATATAACATATCAAGTATCCAGTGTCGAGTCTTTATGTAAATGGATCTCAAAACCAAGTCTAAGTCTAGCCTACACCAGATTTAGGTGGATGTCTGGGAGGATCTCTGTGATACTGCTCCAGCATTAGTATACATAATCGGGGGAGATCTTTTGACACATAAGTGACCAACAGTCCGGGTGCTTCCTTTGCTAAGATTGGTGCGTTGCTCAAAGCTAGGGCAGGTGTAATTTTAGGATCGGAGTGGAACCCCGGCTTATGATTTCTTCCCTAGGACATATGTTGTAGCTCTATAGAAGTAGCGGAGGAAGGTTCAGCTGTAGGCTGGGATTTCACAACATCGCTACGTATCTTTATATGACTAGGTATGCCTGCCAGTCTAAGACACTCTTCTCTATGATCACCAGAGCTCCATCGTATGGCTCATGGACTGTTGGGACCACTGTTATCAGTGGATGCTGAACCCCTGTCGGAATCTCCTGGGCACAAGCCTGGTTGTGAGTGGAGATTTTTCTCAGTATGCTGTCTGACAGCTGCAGAAACTTGGTTGTGCAAAGTTGAAATCTTCTTTTTGAGGTCCCAAAAATGCGTCTCCATACTTGTCAATAGAGCCTCTATAGCTCTTTCAATTGCTGACATCACGAATGTGATCACTCTTGACGAGAGTACGCTGTGAACGGTTATTAAATGTCTTTTTATAGTATTTTAATACTACACTCTGCATAAACTGGCTCTAGTTATCTCCCTCTGAAAAAAGTGATAGCGAGTGCATAGAAAAGTCCAAAAGTATTGCCTTAATAGACTACACACTGCAAGTGCGTAGCCGACATCTCACTGTATATACAAGTCACTACACCATGTCCTATAGTTATCAAGCTGTGTTTCTGGCGAGTCTTCAGACTCACCAGAAACACAAGTTATGAAGCAGCGGTCTAAAGACTGCTGCTCCATAACCCTGTCAGTCTGCTCTGAGCAGGTGGACAGGAATCGCCGGAAATCAACCCTATCGAGTACGATCAGGTTGATTGACATCCCCTGCTGGCGGCCGACTGGCCGCGAGTCAGCAGGAGGCGGCATTGCACTAGCAGCTCTTGTGAGCTGCTGGAGCAATGTTAAATGCGGAGAGCGTATTGCTCTCCGCATTTAGCGAGGTCTTGCGGACCTGATCCGCACTGTCGGATCAGGTCCGCAAGACCTATGATAAATAGAGGCCCATGTCTCCAATAACCTATGCGAGGACAGCAGCTGAGCACCGGAGTCTGCTCTTTTGCATCTAATTACTATAAATTCTGAGGTCCGGGAGCTCAAGCTGTCAGACTATCTCCCAGTCTCCCAATAGTTTGTGAGTTAGTTACTAAGTCGGGTGACCACATGGGATAGGCCTACGTTGATGAGCGGCTCTCAGGACTCTGGAATCAAGTCGCTGCAGCGTGATCCCTTTCAATATAGTCTACCCTCATGTGTAGTTGGCTGTCACTTCATACTGCAGTCATTTGCAGATCGCCTAAGATGCTTATAAAACCGATCTTTATATATTCAGCGCAGAGCTCCAAGATCACACATCTATCTTGGAGCTCATTTAGGCTCCGCCCCCGTAGTTGCTGTATTTTTATAAAGGCTGATAATTATAAAGTTGGTTATTTTTAAGGTCTGTGCTTATACTTCTCACCACGAAGCCTCAATTAACGAGCTGTGGTCGCCTATATTATACATTCACTGTTGCTATCAATTCAATGTATTTGCATTAGCCAAGCAGCCACTTTTGTCATAATCTGCGTTGATAATTACCCACAAGAACTGTTATGGCTCTACAAAGTGTGCACTTTCTTTTTCTTTCTCTCTTTCTTAAAGTCAATCTGCCTAGTTCAGTGTTTGTTTTTTACATTTAATCACAATGTTGCTTGATATAAGTATTCTAATATTTCTTTTTTTACCAGGCCTTTTGCAGGCGCAGAATCTTTTAACACAACTACCTCAGCAAAGCCAAGCCAACCTCCTGCAGTCTCAGCCAAGCATCACCCTCACCTCACAGGTCAGCATTCTGAAGTGTTCTTTTTCTTCTCTATTGAAATAATGCTACATCACATTCCTAACAAATGTTCTATTGTTTCGGTTTGAGGCATGGCGTTGTGCATATTGCTCATCAAGCATTCTTTTTACATGCATTTTAGAAATTCCTGTAATTTTAAACGTCTGTGGTTCTCGTGTCCTTTAAAGGGATATGAAACCCAAAACATTTATTTTTTCTGATTTGGACAGGTCATTTAAAAAAAAGTCTCCATTATACTATTATCAAATTTGCTTTGTTCCCATGATATTCTTTAAGTAGATTGAAACAACAAGAAAAAAGGTGCTCCAATGGCACAATATCTCTGATATTCAGATTCCCTTTTTAAGTAATTCCCCAAACATAGGATCCTCACAAGTCAAAACAATTTTTTTTTTATATATTTCCAAGTGACTTGGAAGTGTTTTTATATTGTGATTACAAATCCTGGATGGTGTTTTTCTACAATATATCACTGTGGGAAACGCTATGGTCTGGAGGCAGTGGCCATATAGTTTCTGATTACTAGAGACCTAGAGGTGAGCTAGCTGGGGAGCTCTAGAATCACTCAGACTGATATGCACTTTGTGATAAGTGCATTAGACTTGTGAGTATCCTTTGTTTGTGGAATCACTTAAGAGGGGAATCTGAATATCAGAGATATGGCGCCATTGGAGCGCCTTTTTTACTTGTTGTTTAAGTGTATTTGGTATGTATTTCTTTCCTAAGATATGGTGAGTCCACGACATCATCAATTACTGTTGGGACTATCACTCCTGGCCAGCAGAAGGAGGCAAAGAGCACCAATGATAAACTGTTAAGTATCACTTCCCTTCCCACAAACCCCAGTCATTCTCTTTGCCTTCGGTGCAAGGAGGAGGTGACATTGTTTATTAGCTTTTCTGTCTGTTGTTAGCCAGCTACAACTTTTGGAACAGGGGTATTAGAGGATCACTTTCATAAGAAATATTTAAAGAGACACTAATCCTTAAATATACAATAGAGTTAATCGAGCTTGAGTCCTGCTCCTATGAAATAAGTGTATGTTATGCCCTAAATCTTTGACTGTAAAAATTAAGTTATGTTTCTCTTAAGTGTGTTCAGTCCACGGATCATCCATTACTTATGGAATATATTCTCTCCCTAACAGGAAATTGCAAGAGGATCACCCAAGCAGAGCTGCTACATAGCTCCTCCCCTCACATGTCATATTCAGTCATTCTCTTGCAACTTAACAGATAGGACGTTGTGAGAGGGCTATGGTGTTTTTTATACTTAGTTTATTCTTCAATCAAAAGTTTGTTCTTTTAAAATGACACCGGAGTGTGTTGTTTATTCTCAGGCAGTATTTGGAAGAAGAATCTGCCTGCGTTTTCTATGATCTTAGCGGCAGTAACTAAGATCCACTGGCTGTTCTCGCATATTCTGAGGAGTGAGGTAACTTTCAGAAGGGAATGGCGTGCGGGAAACCCTGCAAACAAGGTATGTGCAGTAGATTATTTTTCTAAGGAATGGAATTGACTAAGAAAATACTGCTGATACCGATGTAATGTAAGTAAGAGCCTTTAATACAGTGAGAGCGACTGTTAGCAGGCTGTTTTAAATATATACAGTAAAGTAATTTTCTAAGGAATGGAATTTGACTGAGAAAATGCTATTAATACTGAAGTGATGTTATAAGCCTTTAATGCAGTAGGATGACTGTCAGGCTTATCTATAGAGATACATGCTCCTTAAGAAAGGGATGTTTAAAACGATTTTGCTGGCATGTTTAATCGTTTGTGAGGTACATTGGTGATAAAACTTGTTGGGGCATAAAATTTTTCCACATGGCTGATAATATTTCTGCATAGAAACAGTTAACTGAAACTCCCAATATTGTAATATTGAGTAGGAGGGGCCTATTTTAGCGCTCTTTTGACGCAGTAAAAATTTAGGCTCTGTCTTCCTGCTTCATTCTGCTTGACACTGATCGTCTCCAGACAGCTTAAGGGACTTCAAAAGTCATTTTGAGGGAGGTAATCAGTCACAGCAGACCTGTGACAGTGGTTTTTTGACTGTATTAAAAAACGTTTTTTGCTTATAAAAACCGTTTGGGTTTTAAGGGGTTAATCATCCATTTGCAAGTGGGTGCAATGCTCTGCTAACTTAATACATTTACTGTAAAAATTTAATTGCCATAACTGATTTGGTTCATTGTTATTTCAACTGTGACAGTTTTCTGTGCTTCTTAAAGGCACAGTAGCGTTTTTCTTTATTACTTGTAAAATTATTTACAGTGTTTTCCAAGTCTGCTAGTCTTATTGCTAGTCTGTTTAAACATGTCTAACACAGATGAATCTGTTTGTTCACTATGTTTAAAGGCCACTGTGGAGCCCCACAGAAATTTGTGTACCAAATGTATTGATTTCACTTTAAATAATAAAGGTCAGTCTTTATTTATAAAGGAATTATCACCAGACAACGAGGGGGAAGTTATGCCGTCTAACTCCCCTCACATGTCAGTACCTTCGCCTCCCGCTCAGGAGGCGCGTGATATTGTGGCGCCAAGTGCATCAGGGACGGCCATACAAATCACATTACAAGACATGGCTAATATTATGAATAATACCCTGACAGAAGTATTATCTAAATTGCCAGAATTAAGAGGCAAGCGCGACCGCTCTGGGGTAAGAATAGAGCGCGCTGGTGTTTCGAGAGCCATGTCCGATACTGCGTCACAGTTTGCAGAACATGAGGACGGAGAGCTTCATTCTGTAGGTGACGGATCTGATCCAGGGAAACCGGATTCAGAGATCTCTAATTTTAAATTTAAGCTTGAGAACCTCCGTGTACTGCTAGGGGAGGTTTTAGCTGCTCTGAATGACTAACACAGTTGCGATTCCAGAGAAATTATGTAGGCTGGATAGATACTATGCAGTACCGGTGTGTACCGACGTTTTTCCTATACCTAAAAGGCTTACAGAAATTATTAGCAAGGAGTGGGATAGACCTGGTGTGCCCTTTTCCCCTCCTCCTATATTTAGAAAAATCTTTCCAATTGACGCCACTACACGGGACTTATGGCAGATGGTCCCTAAGGTGGAGGGAGCAGTTTCTACTTTAGCTAAGCATACCACTATCCCGGTGGAAGATAGTTGTGCTTTTTCGGATCCAATGGATAAAAAATTGGAGGGTTACCTTAAGAAAATGTTTGTTCAACAAGGTTTTATCTTACAGCCCCTTGCATGCATTGCGCCTGTCACTGCTGCTGCGGCATTTTGGTTTGAGTCTCTAGAAGAGGCCATTCACTCAGCCCCATTGGATGAAATTATGGACAAGCTTAAAGCACTTAAGCTAGCTAATGCATTTGTTTCTGATGCCATTGTACATCTAACTAAACTAACAGCTAAGAATTCCGGTTTTGCCATTCAAGCGCGCAGAGCGTTATGGCTTAAATCCTGGTCAGCTGATGTGACTTCTAAATCTAAATTACTTAATATTCCTTTCAAGGGGCAAACCTTATTCTGGCCCGGCTTGAAAGAAATTATCGCTGACATTACGGGAGGTAAGGGTCATACCCTTCCTCAGGACAAGGCCAAATCAAAGGCCAAACAGTCTAATTTTCGTGCCTTTCGAAACTTCAAGGCAGGAGCAACGTCAACTTCCTCCGCCCCAAAACAGGAAGGAACCGTTGCTCGTTACAGATAGGCCTGGAAAACTAACCAGTCCTGGAACAAGGGCAAGCAGGCCAGAAAACCTGCTACTGCTCCTAAGACAGCATGAAGGGATGGCCCCCTATCCGGAAACGGATCTAGTGGGGGGCAGACTTTCTCTCTTCGCCCAGGCGTGGGCAAGAGATGTCCAGGATCCCTGGGCGTTGGAGATCATATCTCAGGGATATCTTCTGGACTTCAAGGCTTCTCCTCCTCTAGGGAGATTTCATCTTTCAAGGTTATCAGAAAACCAAATAAAGAAAGAGGCATTCCTATGTTGCGTACAAGACCACCTAGTTCCGCGGACGGAACAAGGACAGGGATTTTATTCAAATCTGTTCGTGGTTCCCAAGAAAGAGGGTACCTTCAGGCCAATTTTGGACCTAAAGATTTTAAACAAATTCCTAAGAGTTCCATCATTCAAAATGGAAACTATTCGGACTATCCTACCCATGATCCAAGAGGGTCAGTACATGACCACGGTGGATTTAAAGGATGCCTACCTTCACATACCGATTCACAAAGATCATCATCGGTTCCTAAGATTTGCCTTCCTAGACGGGCATTACCAGTTTGTAGCTCTTCCCTTCGGGTTGGCTACGGCCCCGAGAATCTTTACAAAGGTGCTGGGCTCTCTTCTGGCGGTTCTAAGACCGCGAGGCATAGCGGTGGCTCCGTATCTAGACAACATCCTGATACAGGCGACAAGCTTGCAAATTGCCAAGTCTCATACAGAGATAGTTCTGGCATTTCTAAGGACGCATGGGTGGAAGGTGAACGTGGAAAAGAGTTCTCTATCACCACTCACAAGAGTCTCCTTCCTAGGGACTCTGATAGATTCTGTAAAAATGAAAATTTACCTGACGGAGGCCAGGTTATCAAAACTCTAACATGCTTGCCGGGTCCTTCATTCCATTCCACGCCCATCAGTGGCTCAGTGCATGGAAGTAATCGGCTTAATGGTAGCGGCAATGGACATAGTGCCATTTGCGCGCCTGCATCTCAGACCGCTGCAATTGTGCATGCTAAGTCAGTGGAATGGGGATTACTCAGATTTGTCCCCTCTACTAAATCTGGATCAAGAGACCAGAGATTCTCTTCTCTGGTGGTTATCTCGGGTCCATCTGTCCAGGGGCATGACTTTTCGCAGGCCAGACTGGACGATTGTAACAACAGATGCCAGCCTCCTAGGCTGGGGCGCAGTCTGGAATTCCCTAAAGGCTCAGGGATCCTGGACTCAGGAGGAGAAACTCCTCCCAATAAATATTCTGGAGCTAAGGGCAATATTCAACGCTCTTCTAGCTTGGCCTCAGCTAGCAACACTGAGGTTCATCAGATTTCAGTCGGACAACATCACGACTGTGGCTTATATCAACCATCAAGGGGAACCAGGAGCTCCCTAGCGATGGTGGAAGTCTCAAAGATAATTCGCTGGGCAGAGTCTCACTCTTGCCACTTGTCAGCGATCCACATCCCAGGAGTGGAGAACTGGGAGGCGGACTTTCTAAGTCGTCAGACTTTTCATCCGGGGGAGTGGGAACTCCATCCGGAGGTATTTGCTCAACTGGTCCATCGTTGGGGCAAACCAGATCTGGATCTCATGGCGTCTCGCCAGAATGCCAAACTTCCTCTTTACGGTTCGAGGTCCAGGGACCCGGGAGCGAAGCTGATAGATGCTCTAGCAGCTCCTTGGTTTTTCAACATGGCTTATGTGTTTCCACCGTTTCCTATGCTCCCCCGACTGATCGCCAAGATCAAACAGGAGAGAGCATCGGTGATTCTGATAGTGCCTGCGTGGCCACGCAGGACCTGGTATGCAGACCTAGTGGTCATGTCTTCCTGTCCTCCATGGACTCTACCTTTGAGGAAAGACCTTCTAAAACAGGGTCCTTTCAATCATCCAAATCTAATTTCTCTGAGACTGACTAAGTGGAGATTGAACGCTTGATCCTATCAAAGCGCGGCTTCTCCGAGTCAGTTATTGATACTTTGATACAGGCACGAAAGCCTGTTACCAGAAAAATCTACCATAAGATATGGCGTAAATACCTGTATTGGTGCGAATCCAAGGGTTACTCATGGAGTAAGGTTAGGATTCCAAAGATATTGTCTTTTCTCCAAGAGGGTTTGGAAAAAGGCTTATCAACTAGTTCTTTAAAAGGACAGATTTCTGCTCTGTCTATTCTTTTGCACAAGCGTCTGGCAGAAGTTCCAGATGTCCAGGCTTTTTGTCAGGCTTTGGCTAGGATTAAGCCTGTGTTTAAAACTGTTGCTCCTCCGTGGAGCTTAAACTTGGTTCTTAAAGTTCTTCAAGGAGTACCGTTTGAACCCCTTCATTCCATTGATATTAAACTTTTATCTTGGAAAGTTCTGTTTTTGATGGCTATCTCCTCGGCTCGAAGAGTCTCTGAGTTATCCGCCTTACATTGTGATTCTCCTTATCTGATTTTCCATTCAGACAAGGTAGTTTTGCGTACTAAACCTGGGTTTCTAACAGGAATATCAATCAGGAGATTGTTGTTCCATCATTATGTCCTAATCCTTCTTCAAAGAAGGAACGACTTTTGCATAATCTGGACGTAGTCCGTGCCCTGAAATTCTATTTGCAGGCAACTAAAGATTTTCGTCAAACTTCTTCCCTGTTTGTCGTTTACTCTGGACAAGAGGAGAGGTCAAAAAGCTTCGGCAACCTCTCTCTCCTTTTGGCTTCGTAGCATAATACGTTTAGCCTATGAGACTGCTGGACAGCAGCCCCCTGAAAGAATTACAGCTCATTCCACTAGAGCTGTGGCTTCCACCTGGGCCTTTAAGAATGAGGCCTCTGTTGAACAGATTTGCAAGGCTGCGACTTGGTCTTCGCTTCACTTTTTCGAAATTTTACAAATTTGACACTTTTGCTTCTTCGGAGGCTGTTTTTGGGAGAAAGGTTCTACAGGCAGTGGTTCCTTCAGTTTAAGTGCCTGCCTTGACCCTCCCATCATCCGTGTACTTGGCTTTGGTATTGGTATCCCATAAGTAATGGATGATCCGTGGACTGAACACACTTAACAAGAGAAAACATAATTTATGCTTACCTGATAAATTTATTTCTCTTGTAGTGTGTTCAGTCCACAGCCCGCCCTGTCTTTTAAGGCAGATCTAAATTTTATTTATAACTTCAGTCACCACTGCACCCTATGGTTCCTCCTTTCTCGTCTTGTTTTGGTCGAATGACTGAATATGACATGTGAGGGGAGGAGCTATGTAGCAGCTCTGCTTGGGTGATCCTCTTGCAATTTCCTGTTAGGGAGAGAATATATTCCATAAGTAATGGATGATCCGTGGACTGAACACACTACAAGAGAAATAAATTTATCAGGTAAGCATAAATTATGTTTTTTTTATAGCCTTATGTGTCTCAGGATGATGCTGTTTAGGCATTGCCACAACTTTTTCCTTATGCGTCCCAAGCCTCAATTACCACAGATATAGTGCCCTGCTTTCATTCTTAATATGGGAAGAGTCCACAGCTGCATTCCTTACTTGTGGGAAACACTGAACCTGGCCACCAGGAGGAGGCAAAGACACCCCAGCCAAAAGCCCAAATACCTCCCCCACTTCCTCATAACCCCAGTCATTCTTTGCCTATCGTCACAGGAGGTTGGCATAGAAGTGTTAGAAGATTTTGGAGTAGTCTCTTATGGAGGGGTACTCTTCGTGATGGGACTGGAGTTTTAAGTAGTCCTGTCAGCCTCTCAGGGAGAGTCTTTCTGCGAAACCATCCCCACCCATATTAACAGCTCCATAAGCAATCAGCGTTGACGAGTTTCGCTGCCTGCTTTCTTCACTCAAGTCCATGTCCGAAGCAACGCTACTATCTGTCAAACTTGAAGGACCGTGTTACTGTTCCACGGCAAAGAGTCTGGTAAGAAAGTTTCATTTTCTTTTGCATGATGTACCGAGTCCACGGATTCTTCCTTGTGGGATATTCTACTTCCTAACAGGAAGTGGCAAAGAGAGCACCACAGCAGAGCTGCCTATATAGCTCCCCCCTTAACTCCACCCCCCAGTCATTCTCTTTGCCGGCTCTAAGCAGGAAGGGTAAAGTGAAAGAGGTGTTAAGCTGTTAGTTTAATTTTAACTACAATCAAGAGTTTATTTTTAAATGTTACCGGTGTTGTACTATTTACTCTCAGGCAGGACATAGATGAAGATTTCTGCCTGGAGGATTATGATCTTAGCATTTGTAAATAAGGTCCACTGCTGTTCCCACGGTAGCTGAGGAGTACAGGAAAACTTCAGTGTGAGGAACGGTTTCTTGCTATGCAGCAATGAGGTATGTTCAGTCATTTTTTCTGCAGAGACTGTGTTAACTCAGAAAGGCTGACGGTATCCCCATTAGGGGAAGGGGAAGCAGTAATCCTAGCATGTAAGAGGCTTTACTAGCTTGCATGAAGGGCTAAGTTTTTTGGGCACTTAGTTTGTTTATTAGAAAGTGCCAAACGTTTGTGTGTTCTGGGAGTAATGTTGTTTATGGGAACCTTTGCTTGAGGGGTCATTTGGCTTATTTAGGGTTGTTATAACCCACATGGTTTTCAAACATAGTTTGCTAGATTTGTGTAGGCCCCAGCAAGATCGAGTGAGGTGGGCGGGGCCTATTTTCACGCCTCAGTTGCGCACTTAGTAATTCAGACAAGCAGCAAGCAACTTCTCCTGAGCTCCTGATAGTCTTCTGAGGGCCTATTCGAAGCTTTAACCCCAGATTATTGTTCCTAAGAGCAGGTAGGGCCATAGCAGAGGATTTCGGACATTGTTACTAAGGAGTGGGATAGACCAGGTATTCTGTTCGCTCCCCCTCCTGTTTTTAAGAAAATGTTCCCTATTTCTGACACCATAAAGGACTCATGGCAGACGGTCCCTAAGGTGGAGGGAGCTATTTCTACTCTGGCTAAGCTCACAACTATACCTATTGAAGACAGTTGTGCTTTCATTGATCCTATGGATAAAAAATTAGAGGGTCTCCTAAAGAAAATTTTTGGTCATCAAGGTTTTCTTCTTCAACCTATAGCATGCATTGTTCCTGTTACCACTGCAGCTGCCTTTTGGTTTGAGGCTCTAGAAGAGGCTCTTCAGATGGAGACCCCACTAGATGATATTTTGGACAGAATTAAGGCTTTTAAATTGGCTAATTTTTATTACAGACGCCGCTTTTCATCTTGCTAAGTTAGCGGCAAAGATTTCAGGTTTTGCCATTTTAGCGTGTAGAGCGTTATGGCTTAAGTCCTGGTCAGCTGATGTGTCATCTAAATCTAAGCTTTTGTCCATCCCTTTCAAAGGTAAGACCTTATACGGGCCTGCACTGAAAGATCATTTCAGACATTACTGGAGGGAAGGGTCATACCCTCCCTCAGGATAAGTCAAATAAGACAAGGACCAAACAAAATAATTTTCGTTCCTTTCGAAACTTCAAGGGTGGTCCCTCTTCCTCTGCTGCAAAGCAAGAGGGGAATTTTGCTCAATCCAAGCAAACCTGGAGACCTAATCAGGCTTGGAACAAGGGTAAACAGGCCAAAAAGCCTGCTGCCGCCACTAAGTCAGCATGAAGGGGTAGCCCCCGATCCGGGACCGGATCTAGTAGGGGGCAGACTCTCTCTCTTTGCTCAGGCCTGGGCAAGAGATGTTCAGGATTCCTGGGCAGTAGAAATTGTAACCCAGGGATACCTTCTAGATTTCAAGGACTCCCCTCCAAGGGGGAGGTTCCATCTTTCTTAATTGTCTGTAAACCCGACAAAAAGAGAGGCGTTCTTAGGCTGTGTAGAAGACCTTTTTACCATGGGAGTGATCTGTCCAGTTCCAAAAGCAGAACAAGGACAGGGGTTCTACTCCAATCTGTTTATTGTTCCCAAAAAGGAGGGAACATTCAGACCAATTCTGGATCTCAAGATCCTAAACCAGTTCCTAAGAGTCCCATCCTTCAAGATGGAGACCATTCGGACTATCTTACCATTGATCCAGGAGGGTCAATATATGACCACCGTGGATTTAAAGGATGCGTATCTACACATTCCTTTCCACAAAGATCATCACCAGTTCCTTAGGTTCGACTTTCTGGACAAGCATTATCAGTTTGTGGCTCTTCCTTTCGGGTTGGCCACGGCACCACGTATCTTCACGAAGGTGCTAGGGTCTCTTCTGGCAGTTCTAAGGCCACGAGGCATAGCAGTGGCGCCTTATCTAGATGACATTCTGATTCAAGCGTCGACCTTCCAATTAGCCAAGTCTCACACGGACTTAGTGTTAGCCATTCTAAGATCTCACGGGTGGAAGGTGAACATAAAAAAGAATTCTCTTTCCCCTCTCACAAGAGTTTCATTTCTAGGAACTCTGATAGACTCAGTGGACATGAAAATATTTCTGATGGAGGTCAGGAAATCAAAGATTTTGTCCACCTGCCGAGCTCTTCACTCCATTCTTCGGCCGTCAGTGGCTCAGTGTATGGAGGTAATCGGTCTAATGGTAGCGGCAATGGACATAGTTCCGTTTGCTCGCTTGCATCTCAGACCACTGCAACTATGCATGCTCAATCAGTGGAATGGGGATTATGTGGATTTATCTCCTCAGATAAATCTGGATCTAGAGACCAGAGACTCTCTTCTTTGGTGGTTGTCACAGGATCATCTGACCCAGGGAATGTGTTTCCGCAGGTCAGAATGGGTTATAGTGACGGCAGATGCCAGCCTTCTGGGCTGGGGTGCAGTCTGAAATTCCCTAAAGGCTCAGGGTTTGTGGACTCGGGAGGAGGCTCTCCTACCGATATATTCGGGAATTAAGAGCGATATTCAATGCTCTCCAGGCATGGCCTCCGCTGGCTCGGCCAGATTCATAAGGTTTCAGTCGGACAACATCACGACTGTGGCTTATATCAATCATCAGGGCGGAACAAGGAGTTCCTTAGCGATGATAGAGGTCTCAAGGATAATCCAATGGCCAGAGACTCACTCTTGCCATCTGTCAGCGATCTATATCCCAGGTGTAGAGAACTGGGAGGCAGACTTTCTAAGTCATCAGACTTTTCATCCGGGGGAGTGGGAACTCCATCCGGAGGTGTTTGCTTAACTGGTTCGGCGATGGGGCACACCAGAATTGGATCTGATGGCGTCTAGTCAGAACGCCAAACTTCCTCATTACGGCTCCAGGTCAAGGGATCTTCAGGCTGTACTGATAGATGCTCTAGCAGTACCCTGGTCGTTCAACCTGGCTTATGTGTTTCCACCTTTCCCTCTCCTTCCACGTCTGATTGCCAGAATCAAACAGGAGAGAGCATCGGTGATTTAGCTAGCGCCTGCGTGGCCACGCATGACTTGGTATGCAGACCTGGTGGACATGTCATCTCTTCCACCATGGTCTCTGCCGCTGAGGCAGGACCTTCTGATTCAGGGTCCATTAAAGCATCCAAATCTAATTTCTCTGCAACTGACTGCTTGGAGATTGAACGCTTGATTCTATCAAAGCGGGGTTTCTCTGAGTCAGTCATAAATACCTTGATTCAGGCTCGAAAGCCTGTTACCAGGAAAATCTATCGTAAGATATGGCGTAAATTTCTTTTTTGGTGCGAATTCAAAGGTTTCTCCTGGAGTAAAATCAGGATTCCTAGGATTTTGTCTTTTCTCCAAGAGGGATTGGAGAAAGGATTGTCGGCTAGTTCCTTAAAAGGACAGATATCTGCTCTGTCTATTTTGTTGCACACGCGTCTGGCAGATGTTCCAGACGTTCAGGCTTTTTGTCAGGCTTTAGCTAGAATTAAGCCTGTGTTTAAATCTGTTGCTCCGCCATGGAGTCTAAATTTAGTTCTTATGTTCTTCAGGGGGTTCCGTTTGAACCCATTCATTCCATAGATATTAAGCTTTTATCTTGGAAAGTTTTGTTCCTAGTTGCTATCTCTTCAGCTCAAAGAGTTTCTGAACTATCTGCATTACAATGTGACTCGCCTTATCTTGTGTTCCATGCTGATAAGGTGGTTTTACGTACCAAGCCTGGGTTCCTACCTAAGGTTGTTACTAACAGGAATATCAATCAGGAAATTGTTGTTCCTTCTCTGTGTCCTAATCCTTTTTGTAAGAAGGAATGTCTGTTGCACAACTTGGATGTGGTTCGTGCTTTGAAATTTTATTTGCAGGCAACCACAGATTTTCGTCAAACATCTTCTTTGTTTGTTATTCTGGAAAGCGTAGGGGTCAAAAGGCTACGGCGACTTCTCTTTCTTTTTGGCTGAAAAGCATCATCCGTTTGGCTTATGAGACTGCTGGACAGCAGCCTCCTGAAAGGATTACAGCTCATTCTACTAAAGCAGTAGCTTCCACATGGGCTTTTAAAAATGTTGCTTCTGTTGAACAGATTTGCAAGGCTGCGACTTGGTCTTCGCTTCATACCTTTTCCAAATTTTTCAAATTTGATACTTTTGCTTCTTCGGAGGCTATTTTTGGGAGAGAGGTTTTGCAAGCAGTGGTGCCTTCCATTTAGGTTTCTGTTTTGTCCCTTCATCCGTGTCCTAAAGCTTTGGTATTAGTATCCCACAAGTAAGGATGAATCCGTGGACTCGGTACAGCATGCAAAAGAAAACAAAATTTATGCTTACCTGATAAATTTCTTTCTTTTGCGATGTACCGAGTCCACGGCCCGCCATGTCTATTCAAGACAGATGGTATTTTTGTTTAAAAACTTCAGTCACCTCTGCACCTTATAGTTTCTCCTTTTTCTTCCTTGGCCTTCAGTCGAATGACTGGGGGGTAGAGTTAAGGGGCGAGGTATATAGGCAACTCTGCTGTGGTGCTCTCTTTGCCACTTCCTGTTAGGAAGGAGAATATCCCACAAGTAAGGATGAATCCGTGGACTAGATACATCGCAAAAGAAAGAAATGTATCAAGTAAGCATAAATTTTGTTTTTTATACATGTATGATAACGCAAGAAGACAGGGTCACAGTGTGACTCCTTTTATCTGTATAGAATCATGGGTTAATATCTCCTGAGGGGATTATTGCACAGTGGGGAATAATCGTATGTATGTTTGATTTTATGCTGCTTTTATGTGTGAGATGTTATGGGCTCATAGGCTGTTATGGAATATACAGGTTTTACTTTCACTTTGAGAGCTTTGCAGCTTACAAGCTTGGCGCGCTTTTTCTCTTAGCAGGCACGGTCCTGCATTGTGCACCATGTAATTCATTCCCTCTTTCCTGACCGGGTGTCTATCAGAGAGGTGTCATAAATCTCTGTACTGTTTGGGTCATAGGAGGTGGTGAGTGCCCCAGCCATTCGAGTATAAGGTGCCGTTTTTTTT
Source organism: Bombina bombina (assembly GCF_027579735.1). Taxonomy (NCBI): domain Eukaryota; kingdom Metazoa; phylum Chordata; class Amphibia; order Anura; family Bombinatoridae; genus Bombina; species Bombina bombina. Next base: position 69,650,623 of record NC_069501.1, on the reverse strand, counting down.
AAAATAAAATAAGATGTTTCATTTCTATAGTTCTCTGGTTATTGCACTAGCAATTGAGGATTCTGTTACTTTAGAGGGTACTCCCTCTATTCCCAAAGAGTAATTCCTGTTTATATTGTGAGAAGGCCTTAGATCCGCCCTCTCATTTGTTCCATATGCCTTGATAATGTGATAATATTAAACATGTTCGATACCACTGAGCCGTCCACCTTTGAGGAGTTGTCGTCCAGTGAGGTACGTACGCTACATTCTTATCCCTCTACACATGCAGTTTTCCGTAGCATTGCTGATGCCCCATCGGGGGGGGGGTGCTTTTTTCCTTTTTTCACCAGACGTTACTGCGTTGTTCAGATGGCGGTGTCTGCGGCCTTTAATGCTTTACCTCAACTTGCTAAGCACAAGCAAAAGGTTACATATTGCACTCCTTCCCAGAGTACATCAGATAATTTATTGGATTTAACTGATAGGGTTATCCGAGGATGAAGTTCTTTCTGAGACTTCAGAGTATGAACATTCTGGGTCGGAGTCTGCTGCCTCTAAAACTCCAGCTGCAGAGGAGCCAGACTTTAGTTTTAGGAATTTGCGCTTTCTTCTAAAGGAAGTTTTTGGCAAATTCAGAGGTTCCAGAGGACAAATTATCCAATTTAGGAATCAAAGATTCATCAGGCAGAGTTTGAGGACAGGATGGTACCTTATTCTTCCCTGCTCCTGTTAGATGGTGAACATTATCAAGACTGAATGGGGCAGGATTGGATTCCCTTTTCCGTTCTTCTCCTTTTAACAAATTGTCCCTTGTCCTGGACTCTCAATGGAGTTGAGAGGTTTCGTCCCTAAAAGGGGATGGCGCTATCTTCACCCTTGCTAAATGTACTCGTATCCCGCTTGAGGATAGCTCTTTGTTTTAAAGAGCCCATGGATAAAAGATGGAAGCTCTGTTAAGAAATATGTTTCAACATACGGGATATTTGTTTCACCCGGCGGCGGCTGTTGCCGCGGTTCCTGGAGCAGCTACCTGCTAGTGTCTTTCGGTAAGTATGTATCATTATTTAAGACACACTCAGCGATGGTTTGGCGCTTTATGTATTAATTTAAAGTTTTAAATATATGTATTTTACTTATATTTGCCATGAGTCAGGTCTATGTGTATTTCCCTTTCCAGTCTGGCGGTTTCATTATGGGAATCAGGTTTTAGGAAGTTTGTCTTACCTGGGGTATAGTCTTTTTTCCAATTTGACTTGTTTTTTTCTTTTGAAAAAACTTGCAGGCAATTAGGCTTGTGAGGGCGCAAAATGCTGTTATTTATTGGTCATTCTTGGTGCGAGAATTTTTTTGGCGCGAATATGCGTCTATAATGACGCAAGTTTGTCATTCCCTGCTTCTTAATTGACGCCAGGTTCTTTGGCACGAAATTGTGTGTGTTTTGATGCAAGTTGCATCATTTCCGGATGTTTGTTGGCGGCAAAAATGTTTTTAACTTCCTTTTGCGTCATGCGTCATACTTTGTCCTAAAAAATTTAGTTTATTTTACCTCACTTTCTATATGTTCCTTGCCTTCTTTATGCTCAGAGGGCTATGCTATTTGCTTTTTTGTCAATTTTAGCATTTGCATTTTTTTAAAGATATTTTTGTTTAAATGTCATTTTTTCTTTTACATGTCTCAATCTGATCCTGTCTCAGAAGCTGATGTTCGGTTCTACCAAAGCTAAGTGTATCTGTTGTAAGATAGTGGAGATTATATCTCCAGCTGTAGTATGTAACAGTTGCCATGATAAGCTTTTGAATGCAGAGAAGGTTTTGATTAGTGCTAGTACAGTATCTGTTGTTCCTTCAACATCTAAAGTACATGATATCCCTGTTGATATGAAAAATTATATTGCTGATGCGATACAGAAGGCTATGGCTGCTATACCGCCTTCAAATAAACGTAACACGTCTTTTAAAACTTCTCATAATACTGATAAAATTTGTAATGACCGACAACATACTGATATATTCTCCTCTGATGAGGATCACTCTGGTTCAGAGGATCCCACTTTAGACATTGACACTGATAAATCATCTTATCTTTTTAAGATTGATAACTTTGGATATTGAGGAGTCTGGTCCTCTTGATAATAAATCCAGTAAACGTTTAAATTCTGTCTTTAAACCTCCTGTGTCTACTCCTAAGGTTTTTCCTGTTCCGGATGCTATTTCTGATGTGATTGCTAAGGAATGGTCTAAACTTGGTACTTCTTTTGTCCCTCCTTCAAGGTTTAAAAAGTTGTATCATTTGCTTATCTAAGGAAAGCTTATTTGCATTCTGACTATATACTCAGACCTGCCATTTCTATGGCTGATGTTGCGTCTGCATCAACATTTTGGTTGGATAGCTTAGCACAACGGGAAAAAGATTCTGATTTGCATAGCATTGTTAGTTTGCTTCAACATGCTAATCATTTTATCTGTGATGCTATATTTGATATCATAAATATTGATGTTAAATCTATGTCTGACTTTTTTAGCTAGAAGAGCTTTATGGCTCAAATCGGGGAATGCTGACATGGTATCTAAATCTAGGTTGCCATCTCTATCCTTCTAGGGTAATTTATTTGGTTCCCAATTAAATTCTATTTCCGCTATTGCTGGAGGGAAGGGAGTTTTTTGCCCCAAGATAAAGTCTAAGGGTAAATCTAAAGCTTCTAATCAGTTTTGTTCCTATTGTCAGAATAGAGAACAAAAAACCACTCCTTCCTCTAAGGATTCTGGCTCCAATTGGAAGCCATCTTCAAGTTGTAATAAATCCAAGCCTTATAAGAAGCCAAAGCCAGCCCCCAAGGCTGCATGTAGGTGCGGCCCTCAATCCAGTTCTACTGGTGGGGGGCAGATTGAAATTATTTCAAGACATTTGGGCAGGTTCCGTTCAGAATACTTGGATTCAGAATATTGTTTCTCAGCGGTATCGAATAATTTCAGAATAAGACCTCCTGTGAGCAGATTTGTTTTTTCTCACGTTCCATCAAATCCTGTGAAAGCTCAGGCCTTTTTGAGGTGTTTCAGATCTGGAGCTTTCAGGGGTAATTGTACCAGTTCCACTTCTGGAACAGGGTCTGGGTTTTTATTCAAATATATTCATTATCCCGAAGAAGGAAAATTCATTCAGACCATTTCTGGATCTGAAGTTTTTGAATCAATTTGTAAGGGTCCCAACTTTAAAGATGGTGTCTCTAAGGACTATTCTGCCTTTTGTTCAGCAAGGCATTACATGTCCTCAATAGACTTACAGAATGCTTATCTTCACATTTCGATTCATCCAGGCCACTATCGGTTTCTAAAATTCTCTTTCTTTCATGTAATTAGCAAGAGTCCATGAGCTAGTGACGTATGGGATATACATTCCTACCAGGAGGGGCAAAGTTTCCCAAACCTTAAAATGCCTATAAATACACCCCTCACCACACCCACAATTCAGTTTTACAAAATTTGCCTCCGATGGAGGTGGTGAAGTAAGTTTGTGCTAGATTCTACGTTGATATGCGCTCCGCAGCAAGTTGGAGCCCGGTTTTCCTCTCAGCGTGCAGTGAATGTCAGAGGGATGTGAGGAGAGTATTGCCTATTTGAATGCAGTGATCTCCTTCTACGGGGTCTATTTCATAGGTTCTCTAAATCTAGGTTGCCTCCCTTTTCAGATCGACGATATACTCTTATATATACCATTACCTCTGCTGATTCTCGTTTCAGTACTGGTTTGGCTTTCTACAAACATGTAGATGAGTGTCCTGGGGTAAGTAAATCTTATTTTCTGTGACACTCTAAGCTATGGTTGGGCACTTTGTTTATAAAGTTCTAAATATATGTATTCAAACATTTATTTGCCTTGACTCAGAATGTTCAACTTTCCTTATTTTTCAGACAGTCAGTTTCATATTTGGGATAATGCATTTGAATTAATCATTTCTTCTTACCTTCAATTTGACTCTTTTTCCCTGTAGGCTGTTAGGCTCGCGGGGGCTGAAAATGCTTCATTTTATTGCGTCATTCTTGGCGCAGACTTTTTTGGCGCAAAAATTCTTTTCCGTTTCCGGCATCATACGTGTCGCCGGAAGTTGCGTCATTTTTTGACGTTATTTTGCGCCAAAAATGTCGGCGTTCCGGATGTGGCGTCATTTTTGGCGCCAAAAGCATTTAGGCGCCAAATAATGTGGGCGTCTTATTTGGCGCTAAAAAATAAGGGCGTTGCTTTTGTCTCCACATTATTTAAGATGTCTCACGTTGCATCTGAGTCAGAAGATACTACAGGAAAATCGCTGTCTAGTGCTGGAGCTACCAAGCTAAGTGTATCTGCTATAATTTTTGGTATCTGTTTCTCCAGCTGTTGTTTGTATTGCATATCATGACAAACTTATTAATGCAGATAAAATTTCCTTTAGTACTGTTACATTACCTGTTGCTGTTCCGTCAACATCTAATTTTCAGAGTGTTCCTGATAAACATAAGAGATTTTATTTTTTAAATCCATTAAGAAGGCTATGTCTGTTATTTCTCCTTCTAGTTTACATAAAAGTCTTTTAAAACTTCTCTTTTTTTCAGATGAATTTTTAAATGAACATCATCATTCTGATACTGATAATGGTTCTTCTGGTTCAGAGGTTTCTGTCTCAGAGGTTGATGCTGATAAATCTTTGTATTTGTTCAAGATGGAATTTATTCGTTCTTTATTTAAAGAAGTATTAATTGCATTAGAAATAGAGGATTCTGGTCCTCTTGATACTAAATCTAAACGTTTAAATAAGGTTTTTAAATCTCCTGTAGTTATTCCAGAAGTGTTTAATCTCCCTGATGCTATTTCTGAAGTAATTTCCAGGGAATGGAATAATTTGGGTAATTCTTTTACTCCTTCTAAACGTTTAAGCAATTATATCCTGTGCCATCTGACAGATTAAGAGTTTTTTGGGACAAAATCCCTAAGGTTATGGGGCTGTCTCTACTCCTGCTAAATGTGCTACTATTCCTACGGCAGATAGTACTTCATTTAAGGATCCTTTAGATAGGAAAATTGAATCCTTTCTAAGAAAAGCTTACTTATGTTCAGGTAATCTTCTTAGACCTGCTATATTTTTAGCGGATGTTGCTGCAGCTTCAACTTTTTGGTTAGAAGCTTTAGCGCAACAAGTAACAGATCATAATTTTATAGCATTATTATTATTCTATAACATGCTAATAATTTTATTGGTGATACCATCTTTTGATATCATTAGAGTTGATGTCAGGTATATGTCTCTAGCTATTTTTAGCTAGAAAAGCTTTATGGATTAATCTTGGAATGCTGATATGTCTTCTAAGTCAACTTTGCTTTCCCTTTCTTTCCAGGGTAATAAATTATTATCTCAACTGTTTCTGGAAGGAAGGGAACTTTTTTACCAAAGGATAAAAAATCTAAGGTAAATTTAGGTCTAATAATCATTTTCGTTCCTTTCCTTACAATAAGGAACAAAAGCCTGATCCTTCATCCTCAGGAGCGGTATCAGTTTGGAAACTATTTCCCGTTTGGAATATATCCAAGCCTTATAGAAAACCTATAGCCAGCTCCTAAGTTCCCATGAAGGTGCGGACCTTATTCCAGCTCAGCTGGTATGGGGCAGATTACGTTTTCTTCAAAGAAATTTGGATCAATTCCGTTCTCAATTTCTGGTTTCAGAACATTGTTTCAGAAAGGTACAGAATTGGCTTCAGTTAAGGCCTCCTGCTAAGAGATTTTTTTCTTTCCCGTGTCCCAGTTAACACAGCAAAGGCTCAGCATTTCTGAAATGTGTTTCAGATCTAGAGTTGGCTGGAGTAATTATGCCAGTTCCAGTTCTGGAACAGGGGCTGGGGTTTTATTTTATCTCTTCATTGTACCAAAGAAGGTCAATTCCTTCAGACCAGTTCCGGATCTATCAATATTGAATCGTTATGTAAGGATACCAACATTCAAGATGGTTACTGTAGGACTATCCTGCCTTTTGTTTAGCAAGGGCATTATATGTCTACAATAGATTTACAGGATGTGTATCTGCATATTCCGATTCATCCAGATCACTTTTAGTGTCTGAGATTCTCTTTTTAGACAAGCATTACCAGTTTTGTGGCTCTACCGTTTGGCCTAGCCTCAGTTCCAAGATTTTTTTTCAAAGGTTCTCGGTGCCCTTCTTTCTGTAATCAGAGAACAGGGTTTTGGTATTTCCTTATTGGACGATATCTGGGTACTTGCTCAGTCTTCTCATTTTCGAAGAATCTCATACGAATCGACTTGTGTTGTTTCTTCAAGTTCATGGTTGGAGGATCAATTTTCCAATCAGTTCATTGATTCCTCAGACAAGGGTAACCTTTTTAGGTTTCTAGATAGATTCAGTGTCTATGACTCTGTCCTTGTCAGACAAGAGAAGTTTAACATTGATATCAGCTTGTCAAAACCTTCAGTCACAATCATTCCCTTTGGTAGCCTTATGCATGGAAATTTTAGGTCTTAAGACTGCCGCATCAGATGCGATCTCCTTTGCTCATTTTCACATGCGACCTCTTCAGCTCTGTATGCTGAACCAATGGTGCAGGGATTACTCAAAGATATCTCAATTAATATCTTTAAACCGATTATACGACACTCTCTGACATGGTGGACAGATCACCATCGTTTAGTTCAGGGGGCTTCTTTGTTCTTCCGACCTGGACTATAATCTCAACAGATGTGAGTCTTACAGGTTGGGGAGCTGTGTGGGGGTATCTGACGGCACAAGGGGTTTGGGAATCTCAGGAGGTGAGATTTCCGATCAATATTTTGGAACTCCGTGCAATTTCAGAGCTCTTCAGTCTTGGCCTCTTCTGAAGAGAGAGTTGTTCATTTGTTTTCAGATAGACAATGTCACAACTGTGGCATACATCAATCATCAAGGAGGGACTCACAGTCCTCTGGCTATGAAAGAAGTATCTCGAATTTTGGTTTGGGCGGAATCCAGCTTCTGTCTAATCTCTGCGGTTCATATCCCAGGTATGGACAATTGGAAAGCGGATTATCTCAGTCGCCAAACGTTGCACCTGGGCGAATGGTCTTCACCCAGAGGTATTTCCTCAGATTGTTCAAATGTGGGAACTCCCAGAAATAGATCTGATGGCTTCTCATCTAAACAAGAAACTTCCCTGGTATCTGTCCGGATCCCGGGATCCTCGGGCGGAGGCAGTGGATGCATTATCTCTTCCTTACAAGTGTCATCCTGCCTATATCTTTCCGCCTCTAGTTCTTCTTCCAAGGGTATTCTCCAATATTTTAAGGAATGCTAGTTTGTCCTGCTGGTAGCTCCAGCATGGCCTCACAGGTTTTGGTATGCGGATCTTGTCCGGATGGCCTCTTGCCAGCTGTGGACTCTTTCGTTAAGACCAGTCTTTCTGTCTCAAGGTTCTTTTTTCCATCAGGATCTCAAAACCTTAATTTTAAGGTGTGGAGTTTGAACGCTTGATTCTTGGTCAAAGAGGTTTCTCTGACTCTGTGATTGATACTATGTGACAGGCTCGTAAATCTGTATCTAGAGAGATATATTTTAGAGTCTGGAAGACTTATATTTCTTCAGGATGCTTTAGATAAAGGTTTGTCCGCAAGTTTCTTGAAAGACAAATCTCTGCTCTTTCTGTTCTTTTTCACAGAAGGATTGCTAATCTTCCTGATATTCATTGTTTTGTACAACCTTTGGTTCGTATAAAACTTGTCATTAAGTCAATTTCTCCTCCTTGGAGTTTTGAATTTGGTTCTGGGGGCTCTTCAAGCTCCTCATTTTGAACCCATGCATTCTTTGGTCGTTATATTACTTTCTTGGAAAGTTTTGTTTCTTTTGGCCATCTCTTCTGCCAGAAGAGTCTTTCAATTATCTACTCTTTTTTGTGAGTCTCCTTTTCTGATTTTGCATCAGGATAAGGCGGTGCTGCGAACTTCTTTTGAATTTTTTACCTAAGGTTGTGAATTCTAACAACATTAGTAGAGAAATTGTGGTTCCTTCATTATGTCCTAATCCTATGAATTCTAAGGAGAAATCATTGCATTCTTTGGATGCTGTTAGAGCTTTGTAATATTATGTTGAAGCTACTAAGTCTTTCCGAAAGACTTCTAGTCTATTTGTCATCTTTTCCGGTTCTAGAAAAGACCAGAAAGCTTCTGCCATTTCTTTGGCATCTTGGTTGAAATCTTTATTTCATCATGCCTATGTTGAGTCGGGTAACACTCCGCCTCAAAGGATTACAGCTCATTCTACTAGGTCAGTTTCTACTTCCTGGGCGTTTAAGAATGAAGCTTCGGTTGATCAGATTTGCAAAACAGCAACTTGGTCCTCTTTGCATACTTTTACTAAATTCTACCATTTTGATGTATTTTCTTCTTCTGAAGCAGTTTTTGGTAGAAACGTTCTTCAGGCAGTGGTTTCAGTTTGAATCTTCTGCTTATGTTTTTTCATTAAAATTTTATTCTGGGTGTGGATTATTTTCAGCAGGAATTGGCTGTCTTTATTTTATCCCTCCCTCTCTAGTGACTCTTGTGTGGAAAGATCCACATCTTGGGTAATCATTATCCCATACGTCACTAGCTCATGGACTCTTGCTAATTACATGAAAGAAAACATAATTTATGTAAGAACTTACCTGATAAATTCATTTCTTTCATATTAGCAAGAGTCCATGAGGCCCGCCCTTTTTTGTGGTGGTTTTGATTTTTTTGTATAAAGCACAATTATTCCAATTACTTATTTTATATGCTTTCGCACTTTTTTCTTATCACCCCACTTCTTGGCTATTCGTTAAACTGAATTGTGGGTGTGGTGAGGGGTGTATTTATAGGCATTTTAAGGTTTGGGAAACTTTGCCCCTCCTGGTAGGAATGTATATCCCATACGTCACTAGCTCATGGACTCTTGCTAATATGAAAGAAATGAATTTATCAGGTAAGTTCTTACATAAATTATGTTTTTCTAGACAAGCATTACCAATTTGTCACTCATCCATTTGACCTAGCGACAGCTCCAAGAATCTTTTTCAAGGTTCTAGGTGCCCTTCTATCTGTAATCAGAGAGCAGGGTATTGCAGAATTTCCTTATTTGAATGATATCTTGGTACTGGCTCAATCTTTTCATTTAGCAGTATCTCAAACAAATCAACGTGTGTTGTTTTTTCAAAGACATGGTTGCAGGATCAATTTACCAAAGTTTCTTGATTCCTCAGACACGGTCACCTTTTTAAGTTTCCAGATAGATTCAGTGTCCATGACTGTCTTTAAAAGAGACGAATGAAATTGGTTTCTGCCTGTCGAAACCTTCAGTCTCGGTCATTCGCTTCAGTGGCTATGTGCATGGAAGTTTTATGTCTCATGACTGCAGCATCGGACGCGATCCCCTTCGCTCGTTTTCATATGAGACCTCTACAGCTTTGCATGCTGAATCAATGGTGCAGGGATTATACTCGGATATCACAATTGATATCCTTAGATCCCAACACTCAACTCTCTCTGACTTGGTGGTTAGACCATCATCGGATTATTCAAGGGGCCTCTTTTGTTTGTCCTTCCTGGACTGTGATTTCAACAGATGCAAGTCTTACTGGTTGGGTAACTGTTTGGGGGTCTCTGACAGCACAAGGAGTTTGGAATCCTCAAGAGGCGAGATTACTAATCAATATTTTAGAACTCCGTGCTATTTTCAGGGCTCTTCAGGCTTGGCCTCTATTAAAGAGACAGCTGTGGCATATGTCAATCATCAGGGTGGGACTCGCAGTCCTTTAGCGATCAAAGAAGTATCTCTGATACTTTTTTTGGGCGGAATCCAACTCCTGTCTAATTTCTGCGATACATATCCCAGGTGTAGACATTTGGGAAGCGGATTATCTCAGTCGTCAGACTTTACATTCGGGGGAGTGGTCTCTCCATCCAGATGTATTTTGTCAGCTTGTACAGAATAGATCTGATGGCTTCCCATCTAAACAAGAAGCTTCCCAGGTACCTTTCCTGGTCCAGGGATCCTCAGGCGGAGATGGTGGATGCCTTAGCAGTTCCTTGGTTTTACCAACCTGCTTACATTTTTCCGCCTCTGGTTCTTCTTCCAAGGGTGATCTTCAAGATCATAATGGAACAATCGCATGTGTTTCTGATAGCACCAGCATAGTGCCTCAGGTTTTGCTATGCAGATCTTGTTCGGATGTCCAGTTGCCAACCTTGGTCACTTTAAGGCCAGACCTTCTGTTTCAAGGGCCGTTTTTCCATCAGGATCTCAAATCGCTAAATTTGAAGTTATTGAAATTGAACGCTTAGTCATAGAGGTTTCTCTGACTCAGTGATTAATACTATGCTACAGGCTTGTAAGTCTGTTTCTAGGAAGATTTATTATCTGGTTTGGAAAAACTATATTTCATGGTGTTCTCATAAATTCTCTTGGGATTCTTTTAGAATTCCTAGAATTTTACAGTTTCTTCAGGATGGTTTGGATAAAGGTTTGTCTGCAAGTACTTTGAAGGGACAAATCTCTGTTCTCTCTGTTATTTCATAGAAAGATTGCTAAGCTTCCTGATATTCACTGTTTTGTTCAGGCTTTGGTTCGTATCAAGCTTGTTATTAAATCAATCTCTCCTCCTTGGAGTCTTAATTTTGGTTTTAAAGGCTTTGCAGGCTCCTCATTTGAGCCTATGCATTCTCTGGATATTAAACTTTCTTGGAAAGCATTGTTACTTTTGGCCATCTCTTCAGCTAGAAGAGTTTCTGAATTGTCTGCTCTCTTGTGAGTCTCCTTTTCTGAGCTTTGAAAGATTTCTACTAAAGATTTCAGGAAGACCTCTAGTCTATTTGTTGTTTTTTCTGGTCCTAGGAAAGGTCAGAAAGCCTCTGCCATTTCTTTGACATCTTGGTTAAGGCTTTTGATTCACAAGGCTTATTTGGAGGCGGGGCAGTCTCCACCTCAGAGAATTGCAGCTCATTCTACTAGATCAAACGCCACTTCTTGGGCTTTTAAGAATGAAGCTTCGGTTGATCAGATTTGCAAAGCAGCAACTTGGTCTTCTTTGCATACTTTTACTAAATTTTACCATTTCTATGTATTTACTTCTTCTGAAGCAGTCTTTGGTAGAAAATTTCTTCAGGCAGCTGTCTGATTCTTCTGCTTAAGATTTAAGTTTTTTCCTTGAAATTTATGTTAAATTTATGAGAGACTTATTTTTTTGTGGATTTTATTTTTTCAGCGGGAATAGCGGTTTTTATTTTATTCCTCCCTTTCTAGTGACTCTTCTGTGGTCTTCCACATCTTGAGTATTTCTATCCCATACGTCACTAGCTCATGGACTCTTGCCAATTACATGAAAGAAAACTTAATTTATGTAAGAACTTACCTGATAAATTAATTTCATTTTGGCAAGAGTCCATGAGGCCCACCCTTTTTTGGTGGTTATGATTTTGGTATAAAAGCACAATTATATTTCCAGTTCCTCTTTGTATGCTTTTTTACTCCTTATTTTATCACCCCACTACTTGGCTATTTGTTAAACTGAATTGTTGGGTGTAGTGAGGGGTGTATTTATAGGCTTTTTGAGGTTTGGGAAACTTTGCCCTCCTGGTAGGATTGTATATCCCATACATCACTAGCTCATGGATTCTTGCCAATATGAAAGAAATTAATTTATAAGGTAAGTTCTTGCATAAATTACGTTTTTTCGCCTGAATGCTACGGCTTCAGCTTTTTCTGTTCACTCCCATCGGGCTCTAGCTGAAGTCATGGTCTGCTGATAGGACTTCTAAGTCTAGACTTCTCCCCTTTAAGGGAATGATTTTGTTTGGTCCAGTGCTGAACTTTTATCTCCACGGTCACAGGGGGCAAGGGTGCCCTACCTACCGCAAGAGAATATAAACTAGTCTAAGGGACATTTTTCATTCTTTTCGTTCTGATAAAGCCCATATCAGCAGTCCTCCGCTAAGCCAGAGCAAAACAAAAGCTCTTGGAAGCCGGCACAGTCCTGGAATAAATCCAGGTAGAGCAAGAAGCCCGCCGAGTCTAAGTCAGCATCAATGGACGGTCCCCAGTCCTCTTCTGGATCGCGTAGGGGCAGACTTTGCTCTTTTCAGTCGCTTGGTTCAGGAATATTCAGGATCCATGGGTCCTGGAGGTCATAGCTCAGGGTTACAAGATGGGTTTCAAGTCTCAGCCACCCAGATTCTTGGGGTGCGTACAGGATCTGTCCACTTAGGAGTTATTGTTACCGGTGCCTATCGCAGTAATTGGTTTGGGATACTATTCAAACTTTTCAGTGGTCCCAAAGGAGGGAATTTTCCTTCAGATTCTGGACCTAAAGTGCTTAAACAAGTTTTTAAATGTCCCCTCGTTCAAGATGGAAACAATAAGGTCCATTCTTCCCCTCGTTCGAGAAGGGCAGTTCATGACCACGATAGATCTGAACGATGCTACCTTCACGTACCAATCCTCAAGGATCACTTCCAGTTCCTAAGGTTTGCGTTCCTGGACCAGCACTTCTAGTTTTTTTGGCACTTCTGTTTGTTCTAGCAACGGCTTCAAGACATTTTTTCGAATAGTGGACCATTCGGAATCTTTTCTGTCTTCTATCCCATAGATGGAAGATAAATATAGAGAGTTCTGATCTGACAGAAATATTTCTGATATTTCGGGTGGAAAAAGGTCTTTTCTACCACAAGACAGATGAATAGACTGAAAGAAGTTTGCCCCCAATCTGGGATTGGACATTAAGTGGGGGGCTGAATCTCTGTCTTCAAACATGGATACGAGATGTCCCAGATAGGGTTCGGACATAGTATTTTAGGGTTAATACATAGTAGTCTTTCCTCCTCTCCCTGAGGCAGTTTCCACCTCTCAATTTTATCTGCTGGCCAGATAACTGTGAGGCATTTTTGTAGTGCGTTTGGGGCTTCTCTTTCTGGTGAGTGATAGTTCCAGTTCCTGTAAGGAACAGGGTCTAGGATTTTTTTTCATTCCTGTTTGTTTCTCCCAAAAAATAGGGAATTTTTTGGCCTATGGTAGACCTATAGTTTCTCAACAAGTGGTCTCAGAGTACCGTTCTTCAAATGGAAACCAGTGGTTCCATTCCTTTGGTCTAGGAGGGTCAGTTCATGGTAACCATAGCCCTGGAGGACGTGTATTTTCAAGTTCCTAAATTTTGCCTTTCTGGCAAACACTTTGTGGCTCTTCCCTTGGGCCTTGCCATGGCTCTCCCCTTGGGCCTTGCCATGGCTCTCAGAGGGGGCTATATTGGCAGTGATCAGGTTTCAGGGAATTGCTGTGGTGCCCTTCTTGGATGTCATAATAGTTCAGGCGCCATCTTTTTAACAAGCAAACTCTCACAGAGATCTTGTTGTCTGTCTTCATTCCCATGGATGGAAGTGAATCTGAAAATGAGTTCCCTTGTTCTAGCTACAGGGGTAGTTTCTTAGGGACCATATCAGTTTCCCTTTCTCTAAAAATATTTTTGACAGAGGTCAGAAAATAGAGGATTCTTTCCTATTGCCTCTTTCGGCACTCTACAGTTTGGCTTTTCAGTGGCTCAATGTATGGCGGTAATTGGTCTGATGGTTGCTTCATTGGACATCCATCCCTTTGCTCGATTCCATCTGAGAGTCTGCTGTTATGCATATTCAGATACTGGACATGGGATCTTGTGGCTCTGTCTCGGAGAATAGATCTAGATCTGTTGACATGAGATTCTTCCCTGTGGATCAGAAAGGGTAATTAGTAGTAGAGCGCTCGCTTAGCTTGCGAGAGGTAGCGGGATCCTTGCCAGCGTTCTCCAGAATCTTTTGGTTTTCCCAGGAGCATCGATCTCGGGGCACATGCTTCCAGGGATCTTCCTGAGTAATAGTGACCATGGTCGCTAGGCTGTTGGGTTGGTGACTATGGACTTGGGAGGAGTCTGCTCTTCCCATAACCATCTTGGAGTTGAGAGCGATCTACAATTCTCTGATGGCTTGGCCTCAGTTGTCTTAACTGGTTTTTCAGGTTCTAATTAAACAATTTCATCTCAGTGGTTTATATTACCACCTGGGAGGAACCTGGAGTTCCTTTGCTATGATTGGCGAGGATTGTTCGGTGGGCGGTTGCTCACATTCGTCGTTTTTCCACTATTCGCATTTCAGGAGTGAGTTCCCAGGAGCGAACGTCTTGAGCAGTCAGATTTTTCATCCCGAAGGTGTTCTCCAGGTTAACCCTCAAATGGGGGGTGCTGGAGTTGGAGATGGCAGTACACTAAGCTTCCAAGTTATGTTAAAGGTTAAGCAATCGGCAGGCTGCTCTGTTAAATACCCTGGCTTTTCCTTGGGATTTCAGTCTGACATCCCTGTTCCTCAGTTTGCTCTCCTTCCACGAGTCATTGCTCGTATCAAATGGGAGTGAGCATCAGTATTTTAATAGTTCCTGCATATGTCTCACAGGATCTGGTATACAGACCTTGCAGAGATGTATTTTTTCCACCTTTTGTGGTTGTTCCTGAGGAAGGACCTTCTAATTCAGGGTCCATTCTTTCATCCAACTTTCGTTTTCTCTGAAGCTTTCTGCTTGGAGATTGAATGCTTAAAGGGACAGTCTACACCAGAATTTTTGTTTTAAAAGATAGATAATCCCTTTATTACCCATTCCCCAGTTTTGCATAACCAACACAGTTATAATAATATACTTTTAACCTCTGTGATTATCTTGTATCTAAGCCTCTGCAAACTGCCCCTTTTTTCAGTTCTTTTGACAGACTTGCAGTCTAGCCAATTAGTACATGCTCCCAGATAACTTCACGTGCACGAGCACAGTGTTATCTATATTAAATACGTGAACTAACACCCTCTAGTGGTGAAAAACTGTTAAAATGCAATTTGAAAAGAGGTGGGCTTCAAGGTCTAAGAAATTAGCATATGACCCTCCTAGGTTAAGCTTTCAACTAAGAAAATTGTTTAAAATTGCATGCTCTATCTGAATCATGAAAGTTTATTTTGGCCTAGACTGTTCCTTTAAGTTCTGTCTACGCTGGGTTTTTCTGAATCGGTCATTGAGACTACGATTCAGGCTCGCAAGCCTGTTACTGGTAACTTTTACCATAAGGTATTGCGCAAATTCCCTGATTGGTGTGAATCCCAGGACTAGGAACCCTTGAAAGTAGGGTCAGGTTTCCTAGGGGTTTTGCCCTTTCTCCGGGAAGGTCTGGTGGACGGTTTTAGTCAGTTCTCTGAAGGGTCAGATTTCTGCATCTATCCTTTTTTATATAAGCGTCTGGCGGATGTGCCAGATGTGTAAGCTTTTGATCAAACCCTGGTTAGTATCAGGCCTGTCCATAAGTCTGCTGCTCCTCTTGGATCTTTAACCTTGGTTTTAAGGTTTTGCAACAGGCTCATTTGAGCCATAGCATTCCATAGATTTAAATTTTTTATCTTGGAAGGTAAAATGTTTGCTATATCTTCTGCTCAGAGTCTAGACACTCTCGGCTTTGCAGTGTGATTTGTTTTATCTTATCTCGGATAAGACGGTTATTTATCCTCAGTGGAAGTATTGGTTGGGAATATGTTTCCTCTCTGTGTCCTCATTCTTATCTCTTGAGGAACGTGTGTGCACAATTTGGATGTTGTCCGTGCTTAATATTTTTTCTTCTGTTTTTGTGTTTTTTATGTAACAGAAAACTACTATTATTTCTCTTTTCTCTGGTTGAGAAGTTGTATTGGTTGCTTTTCAGACTGCGGGGCTGCAGTTTCTTGAGAGTTGTGGCTCATTACTTGAGGGCTGTCTCTTCTTGGGCTTTCACAGATGAAGCTTCTGTGGATCGGTTTTGCAAGGCTGCAACTTGGTAGTCTTTGCATACTTTTTCTAAATTTTATCAATTTTATTTTTTTACTTTGTCTCGGACAAAGTTTATTTTGGAGGAAAAATTCTTCAAGCCGTGGTGCCTTCTTGGTTCCCATCAGTAATTGATGTCATGGACTCACCATATCTTGGGAAAGAAAACAAAATGTATGCTTTCCTGATAAATTTCTTTCCGGATATGGTGAATCCACGACCCTGCCCTTTTTTTATTAAGACAAGTAATTTGTGACTAAACGTCGGGCACCTCTACACCTTTGTGTTGCTCATTTTTCTCCATTACCTTTGGTCGGGTTTGTGGGAAGGGAAGTGATACTTAACAGTTTATCTGTGGTGCTCTTTGCCTCCTCCTGCTGGCCAGCAGAGATATTGCCAACAGTAATAGATGATGTTGTGGACTCACCATACCCGGAAAGAAAGAAATTTATCAAGTAAGCATAAATTTAGTTTTTTTTTAAAAGAGCTGACCGCGGCACAAGATTGAAGGAAAACGTAGGAGTGTCATCTTTGGCCTAATAGTGGTGCCTCTGTCATCTTTTGGACCAACTTGATGAAGTGGGACTGCGATACACTTGTAATTTGTTGAGTAGATACCAAGGTAGGTGTCTGGAGCACTACATGGCAGGAAAATAGTGCTGCCATCTAGTGTTCTTGTAAATAGATAACATTCTTTCAAAACTGCGGTTATATAGTTCTCCAGAAATGGGTCTGCTCCTAGATCCAAAAGATACTAAGTGAACAAAGACAAATTGAGAATAATAGTAAATTGGAAAGTTGTTTAAACTAAAATGCTCTATCTGAATCGTGAAAGATTGTTTTGGGGTTTCGTATCCCTTTTAAGCAATTTTAGTTTATAAGTGTTTTGTTTCCCTCCATGGTTGATTTCAATTTGTATGTATATAATATACATAGCCGGTAGCCCAGCATTCCTTCCACACAGGTGTAATCACGGCCCGGGTGCTGTCCTCATATGAGTATGTAGAAATGTCTAAATGTAGGAGGGCACTCACAGGACTTGTAATGAAGTACAAAACAGTGCAATTTTATTTCCAGACTGAGCACTGAGAGCTGGGCACAGAGCAACATCTTAGCACTATG